>NW_010119243.1:1480-30583 GCF_000699245.1 Pterocles gutturalis | reverse complement strand
ATGGTTTTGCATTTGTTAGGATTTTTTTTCCTTTAAGGAAACTACCTGCAGCATAGAATATACATAAAGTCTTTTATCTGGCAAAAGCTTAATCAGAAAGTACAGATCAGTTATCCAGTTATGTAATTTTAAAAAAATGGGATCTAAATATTAGTAATGTTTCACATTTGTCTCAAATATTATAAGGAGTTCACATTATCTAGATGCTGTATTTAGGCTTTAAGCCATTGTAACTTCTCTTTTTTAAGAGCAGAAAATTATTTTCTTCCATTTTCGCTCAGCATAAGAAAAGTCAAAAGGACTGTAGAAAAATGGGCTGTGGTTATTCTTGACTGAGAATAAGGAATCAGGAGAGTATGATTTCTGAAAAGGAGCTAGGATTTCTGATAGGGAATTGGAGCAACTGGAAACATGAGCCAAGAGGAGGAAGGGTATGGAGGGAGGGGAAGAAAGTAAAAAAGGGTCTCCACCTTACTTGTGAAGTTAGTCCCTACTATGAAAGCTTCTTACATCAGTGGGGGGCCTGATGGAGGTTCGTGGGGAAGAGATGAACCAAATCTAGAACATCTTAATTTTGCCATAATGTGACCCATTGCTCTTGGGACTATGGTACGCCCTAGCCACCCTCTTGGAGGTTGTTAGAAAGCATTCTGGGTCAACCTGGAATATTATCGTGACCTGTTACTGACTGATGCTGTCAGTCTCGGGGTTGGAGACAAGGAGCTCTCGGGGTTGGAGACAAGGAGCTCCATCACTGATGCCCCGGAAAGGATTATGGTTGCAGATACAAAGCTTTGTTAAATTTTTAAAAAGGTTTTGCAAGGATGTGCAGGACAGTTGTTGGGTGAGGGGGTTCTCCTTCCCATTTTCCTCCTTCCAGTGGTTAAATATATGCTGAATTTCCTGGTATTCCCTTTGACATATTACATAAAGCACATTGCATCAGCTGGAACAGTCAGCTGTCTCCCAGACACGTGCCATTGCTATTCGTCAAAGTGATATAGAGGGTCAAGGTCAGGCTAGGAGAAGTGTTTGGGGAACTATGTGGGGAATACCTCAGGAAACTTAAGCTCCGGTTGCTGATGTCCTGACAGTTCTAGAGGAGAGAGACCACAAATCAATCATCTTGCAGATCAGTAACAGTAAATGTAAGTGGATAAAGGTTTCAAGGAATCTTATCAGCTACATGTTGAATGCAGATTGCCAAAGCTCATGAAAATACCAGGATACTACAATAATGGATTCTACCGGGGCAAAAAAAAAAAAAAAAAAGCTTATTGCTAGACTGGTACAAGTGACAAGAAAAACATTTGCTATAATTTGAGACTATTTTTATTTTCTTTTTGAATTTTGGGAACCAAAGAATTGGTTCAAATGTGTTGTCAAATAACTCAGGAATGAACTATTCCACAGCCTTTTAATGTCAACATATAAAGCTCAGGAGAGTGAGATTCCTCAAATTTGTACATTTGAAAGGTGTTTACTTTCCTTGGTTTCAGTACGTCTCCTTACCCCTTAGAATAACAATAAGATAAATGGAAAAAAAAATCCAAAAACAAAAAACCAAATAAACCCCAACAAAACCACCCCATTTTGTCATAACTAATATATATTATATATCTCAGAGTTGATACTTTAGGTGTCTAAATGGAGGTTCCTACTGCTACCAAATCTGAAGTGGTTTCTGCCCCGTGCTGTAAAGCCCTGACAGAGATCTGGTGACTGTGTAGATGAGGTTTATCCTAACCACAGAGTACAAAGACTAATTTGCCAGCATCACACTGGAAGCCTCTGGCAGGGGTGGAAATCAAAAGTCCCTCTCTCAAGTCCAAAGCATGCAGCCATCCTGTTGTTCTTTAGTAAGTGAGACAGGAAAAAATACCCTGACTTTTTCCACTTACAGGCAACATCCCAGTGAGTTTCAAAAGGTAGCAACAAGGTATGGAGTCCCTGTGCCATTCTTAATATCTATATCATTGCTGAAAAACTGCTGTCACTGAAGAAGCAGCTTTAAATATAACCAAGTAATTTAAAGCACTAAGTATTTTGAAAACCTCTTAGGTTGTCTTTAATTAAATTACTTATCTTTCAGATCATTTGTGTTTGTGACATCACTGACTGTGGTGTTTGTGCTTATTGAAAGCTTTGGTAGATTACCTTTTGGAAAGGGAGAGAGGAAAGTCAGCAGTTAAATTTTAAAAAGCCTCAAAAGGGCCACTGCAGTGTGGACTTTAGCTTTTGGCCTCCATTTGCTGTAACGATCAGTGTGGTTCAAATTCTAAACAAGATAATGCAGTTTTCTGAGAGACCTGCTGAGACATCTATTAAGAGAAGATTTGTATCAATGGAATTTTGTGATCATTTCAGCAGGTGTCAGTCTTGCAAAGTCACTTCAGATAAAATCAGAACAATTTGTATAACTGCACAGCTGTAAAAAGCACTCTTTTGTGCCAAGTCCTACGCACAATTTTAATGAATTTGAGCGCTGTGGTTCACATAGTGCTTGGGAGGTACCAGATTCAGAGGATGCCTGAATGTCTGTGTGTGTTAATTGTGCACAAGTCCTCTTTTATCTCTTTTCCAGGCCCACATGTTTATTCTGGTGGTATCTCTGGAACTTCTCTTTCCTTCGTTAACAGCTCTGCCCTTACCTATCAGTGGTTGCCCGATTTACGTAGGAGCCAGTTTGCATAGAGACCATATACTCGAGCCATTGCTTTCAGTAAGCCCGGGCTTGTAGCGCAGCTATGCTTCCACGGACCCCAAATTGGACTCAGTTCTTTCTACTGAATGGGCCAAGGTAGAGTTTAGGGCAAGTATGCATCTTTCTTCACAGCCGGTGTTCTTGGATGTGCTGAGGACAATGAGGGAGGTAAAAAACCCCTCCAGAGCACCAGAACTCGCCCTGCTGCAACCACTACAGTTAGGCTTGGAGTTGCTGACACTGACATAATTAGGGTCTAAGGAACCCCAGATTTATATTGTGCTAGTAACTAACAGCCCCAAATGTTTAAAATCAAAGATCACCACCTCAGTAAAAGCAGCAGCTCGGTCAGTTTTAGGCAATATTCTGCTCAAAACTCAGTAGTCAGAACTGATCTTATCTGACTCCCACCTTTGAAACCGACTTTTCGAGGGGCAAAATATGAAACAAGTATGACAGCTTTTTTTCCTGAGCTGCAGCAGCCTGGCCAGGTGAAACTTGGTGGAAAGGCACCAGCTGGAACAGAGCAGTGCTCCCCAGCTTTTACTGAACTAGGGAGCTACAAAGGCAGAGATTGCTGGGGTGTGCAGGAGGGGATTCCCTTCAGGATCTTGTCCAGCGTGTTCAGAGGCAGCTCAGAGGATCACGCCCGAATAGAGTGCCTCAAAGGGATATGGGCATTTGTTGGACACCAGTAGAAAGAGTTCAGAAATTACGGATCAGTGACTGTTCTTTTACAAAAGTCAGGAGGAATTTTGGGGTGTGTTGGGGGCATGTTACCTATATACTGATGAGTGGATTTGCGTGTGGAACTGTCAGCAGAGGCAAACTAGCTTTGGGGAAAATGTTATGTCTAAGGAGGTCTTAGGAAAAGTCTTTAGGATGGAGAGGAAAACAATAGAAAAACTAATTTTTAATTGTCCAGAAGATGTAATGTATAATCACTGATGATTTATATGTGGATTCAAAGTTTTCGCTTGCATTCTCAGTTTTGAGTAAACGAAACTTCCTTTCTTTAATGCCAACATCATTAACTGCCATCTTTTTTTCTTTTGTGTCTTCCTTCAATTGTTTATGACCTGTTATGCTGCAAGAGTAATGGTAGCAGATCTTGCACGTGGTCCTGATTGCCAAAGACAAATTAGGTTACTTAATGTCAGACAAATGTGTGATGCCACCACAGTTTTTAAAGGTTTCCGAGCAGGGTGTTTCTGACAAGTTATGTTAATTATTTCTGTATAGCATAAAGACAACAAAAAATGTCCCATCATTGGTTGTACTGCCATGAAGCCATTTCAGATCACTTGGAAAAGTAATAGAAGTAAGGGGTTTGTTTTGTGCTAGAAGGTGTGATAGAGGCATATTAAAAAAAACCCTAAATTTTAATTTAATATAAAAATTTAGTTAGTGATGCTGAAACCGAGTTTTCTTATAACATCCAGTAAAAAATGACTAAAAGATAATTGGAACTTGGGGAATCATTTTTGTAAGTTAATGAACAGGAGAATATTTTTGTATTGGATTCTATCAAAGTAATTAATTGAGTGAACTAGATTTTACATCATTATAGATGACAGAGCTAGCAGGCAATTTGTGGATGGTGCATTCAGCGCCACTGTACTCTTTTCTGTACTCCTTGTGAAGGGCAGTTATTTATGCTGTGTGTTCACTTCTCAAAACAGTTGGAGACAATTTTAAACTCAAATATAAGTTTTTAATTAGTTACATGGAAAATATGGTTTCCATTAAAAAGAAGGAAAGCATGTTGTCATTTTAATGGATGTTAATTAAAGAACTTATAATGACCCTTCATTGTTAATTCTGAAAAACAACATTCACAATACTATGTACATTCCATAAACATTTGGGCTTTTTCATACAATTCATTTGTTGTTACTACAAATTTTAATTCACACAGATTTTCTCTTAACTACCTGACACCTCTGTTTTTGTTTGTTTTTCAGGAACTGTAATTGGTGTTGTCATTTATACAGGCAAGGAAACTCGAAGTGTAATGAACACATCCAATCCAAAAAATAAGGTAAGTTAGCCTTTACTGTGGGATCTCCTGCTTCTGTTTTCCTAAAACTTGAAAGTAGATGTACCTAAAACCAAAAACCTACAAGCTCTTATTCTGATGTATTTTGTGTGTGCTGGACTGACTTGAACTTTGGTATGAGAAGTGAATTCTGCCTCAGTCACATTTTGGAAGTAAAATTATTCTTCTTTTAGCTCTGAGTGTTACAGGTGCTAATGGAAATATCTGTCTTCAAAGTATAAGTGAGCATCTTCAGACTTTTATGCTTTTTTCTCACAGCTAACTATTAATTTCCAATTCACTTCTCTCAGATTATTTTACTGTAAAGTATTTGGCCAAAGCTACACTGTAGTTTTAGGGAAAGTTTATAACAGACTTCTAAAATTTATTTGGGCTCCCAGAGGAAGCAGATTAAGAAAGCTGAGGTTCCAGTCGGTACTTGGAGTGCTCTTCCAGGGATATTTTTGTAAGCAATGAAAACATTGTCAAGAGATTTGTCTGTTGAAGTGATACCAGAAGTTTGAGTGCTTCCCACTGTACGAGGTCCTTTCAGTTCAAAACAGAGCAATAGCTCTTCATTTCATTTCATTGGTAACTTTTCTAATGTGAGTTGGGGAGGGCCCTCAATTATAAAGAAATGAGACTTCAGTTGTAGGCTGGATCTTATAACTTAGACCTGTGTTTAGTAAGAAAATACAATTATATTAAGAAAGGAAAAAATTCTTGCAAGAGGCTTAGAAAAAATCAGTTGTGACAGGTTGCCATTTTCACACCATTCATAAGTTACTCTGAGTAGGAACATCAAGAATGAAATGATAACTCAAATTGCTTGAAGCAGTTATTGCAGTCCCCTGGGTGTATTGATTTGTGTTTCTAACAGAGATGCTTTTAAATGTCTCATTGCCAGAGACAGGTGATATGTACCATTACGTGGATTACGATGGCCTTTTATAATTTTAATCTTTGTAACATATGTTTTAAAATAGAGTAAAATGGAACCAGAATGGTTATGGTGCATAATTATTTTCTATTGCATCTAATACAAAGATGAGCCCTTTAGTAACAGAATCTTTGTCTAAGAATTCTGAACAACTTCTGACTAATAAATAATTCTCATGGGTGTTTAAAATGAAATTATTCAATATAGTAAAGTGGTAGGGGAGTACACTTAAATATAACATGCTTTACCCAGGTTCAACAGATTCCAGAGGTGTATTAGATTTTTTTTAGTAAATGTTTATTAAATTTTTTCTGCATGAGTATTTCATACTGAAAACTATGATAAAAGGTAAAAGAATTTGTGTTTAAAATTTCCCTGATGTTTTCAAACTTATTATTAATATTAAAATAGTTGCTCCAAATTTCCATCAGCAAAAGATTAAATAGCAGATAAACCTAAAAAAAAAGAGATCCAGCAGAACGCTGACAAGGTGCAGCATGGTTTTTACTATTACGACAGTACGTGTACCGCCTTTGCGTGCATTATATTTTCATGTTACAGCTGCTAACAATTAGATGTGTTCCTTCATCTCCAGTGGGAACCTAAATAAACTTAGAATTTCCATGAAGCACTAAGAAGGAAAGTACTACAGGTACACATACATGCACATACACAAACAGAGCCAAATCCTAGTAATATTCTCTGGCCTGTATTGCGCTAATGGTATACGAACACGATCTGAAATAACTAGCGTAGGAACAATTCAGAGGAAGTTTGGACTGGATGTTAGGAAGCATTTCTTTACCAAGAGAGTGGTCAAACACGGGAAGAGGTTTCCTGCAGAGGTGGTTGGTGTGCCACGTTTGTCAGTGTTGGAGGCATTCAGACAACACCCTTTATAACATGCTTCAACTTTTGGTCAGCCCTGAATTGGTCAAGTAGTTGGACCAGATGATTGTTGTAGGTCCCTTCCGAGTGAAATAGTTTATTCTAAGTAGAAATCATGCTTTTAAATAGCGTATTATCTGCCACTGATAAAACAGGTGATGATTTTATCACTAAACTGTACTTGTTAGTTGTCCAAAGTCCTTTCCAAGGAGTCACTGACCTATTAAGATGTTCAGTATTCTAAGTATGTCTATTCATTTGTTCCTTGGAGGTATCCTTTGTATCGTAGTTAGCTGATAGGAATCTACTAAATATGAAGAATAAGGCTTAATATACTATATGTAAAATTACCTGCTTTAAATATCTCTGCCTTGGTAGTTGCTCTATAGAATATTTCGAAAATTTAAAAACTAATCTTATGCTGAGCAGGAGAAGACTTTCACTGGAGCCTATTTTCTACATGAACTCCATCAACTCTGTGTCAGCTGTTTTTCAAATTTGTTCTGTAAATGTGTAAATGAGTCTTGTGTGTAGCAATTGCTCACCAATAATACTGGCATGGGGTTTTTCTCTCTATGGCCTGAACACCCTTGTTTAAACCAGTAGCCAACAAGTAATGTGACCAGGAAGGATGGATTTGGGAACGGAAAACAGAAAAACACTTAAGGCTATCACAGATGAGTAAGTGATGAAATACAGTACTTCAGCATAAAAAATAGTTGACAACATTTTTAAGCGTCTAGTTTTAACTCTGCCTTTCTCTGGAGTTAGCATCTTACTGTCTCTGTTATCTTCTACCATGGGGTGAGGTTTCGTTTGCATACTTGTGTACGAGGAGAACTGCCTGTAGGTGATACTCTGTGCTAGGTAGCCTTCCAGCAGGCAGACAAGCAGTAGTCAGTTCATTCCTCAGCTGTGTATTTGGGAGGGTGAATCCTCCTGTGTTTTCTCAAGCTTGACAATAATTATTACATGTTGGATAGGATATGTAGCATTAGGAGGCAAAAGGAGGGCAAAGGGAGTCTAAAATAGTCTTTGAGATTAGAAGATGTATTACAGTTGAGAGATTAAAGGTTTGAACATTAAAAAAAAAAGAATCTGCACCTAATTGTTGCTGAAACAAAATTAAATGGATCAATCGTGATGTTGTTGCAGACTCAGGAGGAGATAAGTCTTCCCTCTCTTCTGCTTTAGAGAAGAATTGTTCCAGATACAATTTGCAGTTACATTTAAGTGGCAGACATTCTCTCTCTGCTGCTCTTTGAAAACAAATAAAAATAATATTCTCGAGGTTTAACTGTCAAATGTGTTGATATGCTTTTGTTGGGAATGTAGCTCTGTGGTGCGTGTGTCTTCTGGCTTTGGGAGAAAGCAGACACTGAAACTTCTATGTCCAGAAATAATCAAGAAATACATGGGCCTGGCTCTTCTCTCGTTCCTTGAAATATAGATACGTTGCTTCTGTAGTTTGTGCTTTAAACTGGGTTTTTCTACTGGCAAATTTTTAGTTTTCCTGCTTAAGGGTAGATGCTTTTTGACTAAACAAATATTAAAATGTAGAGATGCCGACCTGCTCTATACACACTGAGCAGAAGACTAAAATTGAAAGTTTAAGCAAAGTTACATATGAAAAACTGTGAAATGTATGTACCTGTTCAAGCCTGTGGTTTATCTGTATGTTAAACTTAGAAGGATTTATTGTGTTTGCTGAAGTATTTAGTCATTCAAGCAACAATCTTCTTAACTTAAAGTCAACACTTTGTTGTTTTATTACAAGTATAAAAATTGTTTCATTGCCTAAGGATGTAGACACGGTCTGAAAAACACAAAGATAGAGACGAGAATTTTCTTAATGGATCAATTCAATATGTTTTTAATTCCAAACAATATAAAGAAAAATTATTTCTGACAAGGTTTAATTTCAGTCTAAAATGATATATGTTCTGTGCTTTAGATAAATGTAGAAATGGTAACATCAACATTGGTATAGTGTAATGACTCTGTGCATTTTACCTCATTGGCAGTCACATCAGCTTACTCAGGAATGCAGTTCCAGCCTTAGGAAAAAAAAAAAAAATCAGATTGAATTGTGCTCCACACAATGCTGTAATCAGTAATCAATCCTATTTGGATAGGTATTCTTAAACCTTGGCTTTCTGGATGAAGTTGGACTTGTCAATGCTAAAGGTCATTTATGGGTGTTAATTAACCAAGAGGGAAATTAACAAACTAAAAGTTACTTATTTATTTTGTCTGGCATTTTGCAGTGTTCTTATTCTTACCTATTCAAAGTGCAGAATAGTTTTTTGTTGTCTAAATTTAGAATTGCTCTGGCAGTTTTGGTCTTCATAAAAAGCAAGATTGTTAGCGCAGCCCTTCTGCAAATGTGACCTGTTTCCATCAGTGGCAACAGATTTGGGGGGTAAAGTTAAAAAAAAAACCACAATAGACTTGGAGGGATATGGAAATAAATTTGAGGGTATGTCTTTTTGTGTTCTAAGACTGAAACATTAAAATTGCACTTGGACTGTTCAATATACATATACACTCAGAATGTAGACTGTAATGCATCAAAATGAGTAGAAATCATCCTAAATACAACTCCTGGGAAATCAGTAGCCTTTGGAAAAGAGCTACAGCATGTAATCTGTCTAGTGTGCTTCAGATTAGTACAAAAATAGTTTTTATATTGCTAATCCTTACAAGCAGCATTCAAATCACTTTTCTTTCTGCCTTATATTATGGAATTCTACATCTGCCGTTATATTTTAACGTCAAAAGTAAAACTTCATAGTAACCATTCGGTGTTCATCAAAATAGTCATCCTGTTTTTTCCCTAATTCTTGGTTAGCCTGAAAGTGGAATACTGGATGTCTTGTGGTTAATGCTTTGGTGGGTAAATGTTTGGGTTTTTTTTTAAACAAGTGAAAATATAAGAACTGTTATTGTTTTTCTTTTGCGTGTGTCTGTGTTGCCCTTGGTCATTTGAAAATGGCCTCACTGGTGAGCCCTGAAGTAGTTTAAAAAGTATTTGTATTCTGGTAAACTGAGGCAAAATCACTTCACCTCTCTCTCCCCTCCCACAAAACTTCTCTTCCTAATGTTTTGTGACCCAATGTACTTCTCTGCATCTAAAAGGCTTCTATATGCTTGTCCTTCTCTCTCCCCCATTTTATGAGAATAGTTTTTGAAAAATATTTCCTAAAAAAGTTTCCCCCCCCCCCCGCCTTCTTTGTTTGGAATGAAATAGTGTGACTTGGAGCAGATTCATGTGTTCCCCGAAAGCGATACCCCTTCACCAATTTACCTGTTCAGCACAGCATTTTCAGTACTCAAAATCACAGAACCATTAAGGTTGGAAAAGACCTCAAGGATCATCAAGTCCAACCCAACCCCACCCAACCCACTAACCCATGTCCCCAAGCACCACATCCACACGTTTCTTGACCCCCTCCAGGGATGGTGACTCCACCACTGCCCTGGGCAGCCTGTTCCAATGCCTCATCACTCTTGCAGTGAAGAAATTTTTTCTAATATCCAGCCTAAACCTCCCCTGGTGCAACTGAAATATTTGCTGCTCCTGCCTCGATACGCTTTTTTGAACATCCTTAAATGTGGTTGTCCGGTATCTTCTAGTTGCATTGGTAAGCAATTCTTATCTGTTCCACCTCAAAGGCTGACATTTGTGAGTCCGACTTGAGTTTCTGTTCATGAGTACCTGAGTTAGCGGTAGTAGCTCTTCTGGACTGTGCCACTAGTCTTCTCCATAACAGAAGTAATATTCATATCATGAGTCTTGGTGTCAATATAGACTGGGGGAGGAAAATACCCTACGAAATCCCTTGTCAGATAACACAAGACTTTGCTGTTACCTAAAGAGCTTCAGAAGGGCCTTGGCAGTGCCTTGACTTCATCCTGCAGCTACACTGTTGCGCAAGGGCCCGGTAACGTCACTTGCATGTTTTTCTTATTCAATCGATAATTTGGTGTTCATAGTCTCTTTGAGAAGAATGATTTTATATGGCTGTATGACTTTGGGGCCTAGAATAAAAGCAGAATTTTAAAACTGTTCTGTGGCTCTTAATAACAAATTTCAGAAAAGCGTTTACATAGCACTTTTTATTGGAGTGTGGTCTGCTGTGCTTAATCCTCTTAAAAACTCTTCTTTGTATGGGATAAAATGGAGAAAGCTGTCACATACAGGTAGTAAGTAGTCCCCCAGCTGTCACATACAGGTAGTAAGTCCCCCTTAGTTTGTCCCCTGTACCCAGAGCTTCTGTCCAAGAAAGTGTTTAGCCACCAGCTTCCCTTGAAGTAAGAGAATCCCTCTCTTGGTATATGGGAGAATTGTTGGGACCAGGCCATGAGGATACACGTGTAACGTAGTATTGGTGCTTTTCTCTCCGTGTGCTCTCATCTCTGAGCAAACGAAGGGAAGTAGCAAAAGTCAGAAAATAGAGTAGCCTCCCAAAGACTAGAGTGTCTCAGAGAGGGATGGAACAGTGTTAGCTAACGAGGAGGACAAAAGATGTCTTTCCTGAAAAGTGTGGAAGGAAAGGGCTCAACGGCAGAGGAGCCACCCTTGTTCTTCCAAAACCAGGATTAGAAGGTAGGAATGTTGATGCTTGGAAAAGTGCAGCGGTGTTTTGGCAAACCAAAAGCAAAATGTTGGTGTCCCTCACTCTTAAGCTGGAAAAAATATCTACCTACTATCGGTACCAGTAACCCCATTAACCGAAACAGCAAAAGTGTGGAAGTGGGGATTTCAGTCCTCAGGTGACTAGTATGGAAGAAGTTCCATATAAAGGAACTGAGATTTTCTGGTTTTTTTCATATATAGAAATCTGGACAAATACTAGATGTGCACCACTATGTTAAAACAGTAAGAAAATAATAACACTTGAAAGCCTTGATTGACTTATTGGAGTACATACATGGACAGAATTCACTGAATGCGTACTAGTAGGTTGTGTATCAGGCTTTTTGTATACTCCTGCATTTTATTTACAGCATGCTGTACAACTTTTCCTGTTACTTTTTTGAAGAGACTTGTTAGGGCATTTTTATCCACATTACCAATGCTTCTTAAATTGCAGTGTATATGTGGGGTTTTTTATACTCTTCTTTTCTCCAAAAGTAATGAAATGTGAATGGGAAACAGGGGCACAAGAAATCATAGGGAAAAAAAACCCATAAACAAAAAAAAAGGGAAACTGAGAGTGGTCAGTTTAGGGTACTGACCTTCATTTCTCATGCAGCTCAGTGTTTCATAGTAGTGCTGTATCACGGGTACTGCTGCTGTTGGGTTTGCATGCACATGATGTCGTGGCCTTAGAGCTAACTTGATCCTAATGTATTTTCTTTGGCATCTGGAAAATAATATTAGATCATCACTTGCTTATCTACTGTTGTATCCCTGGGCTAGAGAATGTTGTTCCATGATGTGGCCTGCTATCAATTCAGAAGTTAAAGTCCCAGAATAACCTGTGCCCTAGCTTCTAATTTGTTCTGAAAGCAGCAATTAAACCTTCTATGCAGTTGGGTATACCAAGTTGTGTGATAGGTCTTTTCTGGCTCCGTGTCCTTTAGCACGGTGTGCTGCGTTGCTGTGTGAGGCTGTCACCCAGCCCAACTGCTGCCCAGCCGAGCTGAACACATTGTCTTTCATCCTGTGTTACAGTATGTGGATGCTGAATCAACATTTCTACTTGACCTGGTACTGCTTTCTGTTGATAATCCTACTGCAAGGCAAAGACGATATACAGTTCAGTTCTGAACAAAAGAATTGTTCGATAGCAATACACAAAACAAGCAAGGGAATGGCTCCTTGGTAGTGGGAAAGAATTCTCCCTGCACTCTGGGTACATTTTTGGGTTTACTATGTATTTTAGACTTAGTGGCAAACTCTTCCATTGATTTCACTAAGCTCAAGACTTTATTCATAGCTGTAAAATTCCTACAATATTAAATCCACTCCCTATTGTAAGAATAAGTGAGTTAGGTGGTGTTGGGTTGGACTTGATGATCCTTGAGGTCTTTTCCAACCTTAATGATTCTGTGATTCTATGAATATAGGAGGATAAAAATTGATGTATTCCAGAATGCAAATGACTAGCCATAAGCCATGTCTCACTTGGAGTCCTACATTTTTGTTTTTTTCACCAAGAATTTGGTTTGATGATGTTCTGAGATACATCACTTCCCATTTTGGAGATTCCCATTGGAAGTTGTTTGGGTTGTTCTTTTTTAGTATGCTTTAAATGTGAAAACATTAGAATTTGTCTCAGCAGCTGAATGTCATTTCACACCGGTGCTTGGGGGGGGGGGTCTGTGGTGGAGTACACCATTTCTGCAGTAGTCCCTAAAACAGAATTATCTCACAGAACAGTCTGGGCGACTCTTAAAATAGAACAAGTTATAGAATAGCAACAACTTGTTGCTTATTCACCAGAAATAGTCTATTTTACCTGTAACGAACTAGGCTAAACCCAATGATTTTTTTGTAAAAATATAGAAACCATATGAAATTTGATCATTCTGCAGAAGACAATGCAAAAGGGAGATTCCTTGTGTCATTGGCTTGTGTTGAGTATCCCAGCGAGCTGTTAAAAGAGGCAGCCCCTGCTGGTTGCTTCCCCTCGGTGGCTGCCTCCGCCGCTGCTCGTCAGTTACAGGAGTTGGCTTTTTCCCTGGTGTTGCCCCTTACAGCTTTGTTGCCATTCAGAGGTAATCACACTGTTGGCAAAATGCAGCTGCTGGGAGGTGCAGAGGGTAGGGGCAAAGGGCACTGCCTCTCCAGTGCTGCTGGTGACCTCATCTGATGGCTTAGCACCGCACGCCGTCACACTGCCGTGCCCGTGAGGCTCTGCTGGCAGCGGGCAAGCCCAAGCGGCCGTAACCAGAATACCGACCTTGTGCAAATAGACCGTTATGTGTTTTCATAGGTTAGGGTTATTCTCTGTGTGTTGTGTGCTTGTTAATAACAGCAGTGTACCACAGTTGGCACTGATTTTTTTGTGTGTATTTTTTTCTTACTGCATGTATTTTATTGGAAATCCAAACCCTTTAATTTAATTTTGTAGAATTGTTCTATGTGCTTTCCTTACGTACGCATTCCTGAAACTTACGGCTCTAAAAACTTGAGACTGCAAATGCGTAGAAAGTTAGGTGTGCCTCACATCTTTGTTTAGTAACTCTAGTGCTTATTAGAAAAGCCCGTGTAATTCTTCTTTTGCATAATTTTCCCTAATTTGTACAAATCTTTCCATATTTTTCTGAGTTGGCTCAATTGTTTCCAATATGGAAAGGAATTACATGCGAAGTAGATTAGTTTATGTTCAAAGTATATCAATTTTTTTTTTCATTGTGAAAGAAGGATGTCTTAAATGTCGGAAACGAGGATCTTTCAGAGACCTGCAGAGCATTCTTGAAGTAGACACTCATCTGATGTTCACGTCTTTTTATTTGGATGCTTTCCAGGCATTATTGTTAGCTGGCTAGCCTTCTCTTTATGTAGAGCAAGTTCAGAGAAACAGATCTGTGTGTTTTCATTTGTGAGCCTTCTTAATTTAGGCAGCTGAAGTCTGATGTGTTTTCTTAAGTACTTGGAGGCTCAGTAACCATAATGATTCACATGGCTTGAAATCTCAGTCTACAGTGATGAATTTCTAGAGATATCTATACGTATCAGGACATAGTATTTGTTTCTATGCAGGCTGAACATAGTGATCATAACTAAGATAATTTGCTTAGTTCTGTTTGCACCCTTACAGTAACAAGCTTGTCATATTTTTAACAAAAGTGATCTTTGCTCTGCTTCCTTCCCTCAGTTCAGAGTGCAAGCCTGTGGATAGATCTAGCATTCAGATTGGCATTCCAGCTTTTACTGGATGAAGATAATGTAGCTCAGATTGTGGATTAGTTGGCAAAGAGTGGCTTGCTCTTCATGTTCTTAAAGTCAGTTCCCTTCCCATCATATCTCTTGGAATGCATCCAAAACCACTGTTTATACAAACCAGTGTTCAGTTTCATTTCTTTTATGATTTGAAGGCTTTGTGGAATCTTTTGCTAGTCTCATAGTCTCCAGGGACTTTTTTTTTTTTTTTTAATAAAAGCAAAGATAGATGACTTGTGATTCAGCAGAAGATCAGATTCTTACTCTGATACCTTCAGGGTTTGGGGGACAGGCTTTTTTTTCTTCCTATCACATTGAGCTCTTTTTCTAGCTTACATTTGAAAGTGGTTGGACAGTTGTTTATTTCCTTTTTTTGGAAGGAACTGTTGAAAAAATTTTTGATTCATTGTGTTTTTATTGCCTACGATACGTGTGGTCTGTGTTTCTCAATGGGACTCAGCCTGCACCGGTCCCCTGCTTTGTATTGCGTATCCCTTATTTCTGATTACTTTCCCCCTTGGCTTGTTCTGCTTCTGGTCTCTCGTATTTTTAGTGGTTCAACCTACCTCTTTCTTTCTTCCATCTCCACACAAATCTTACACATCCTTGTTTTTCTCTGACCATGCAGCACCTTTGTGAAGAAGAAAGTTTAATTATTTGATAAGCTGAACGTACCAAATAATATTCTTCATCTTCCATAGTGTGTTTACCTTGAACGATACCGTGTTTGTGCATTTGCACCCATTGTGCAGTGATGAAGATTGACCTCTTCTGCATCCTTCTGTGTGCTGCTTCCTCCCTGGCCTGTCCAGCACTGTCACCTTTCTTTTAAAGCCTCTTTCAGTGCAACACATGTACCTGTCATCTGCTCTGCTGTCAAGGCGTTGGCTTCAGCTTGTGAACACATGGTTGAGGAATGGTTTTATGAATGGTAAGAGATTCACCATAGGCAGCTGAGTAGCCAGTTCATTGACCTTCTCGAAGTACACCTTTGAAATTCCCTGCTGTTACATCTACCCAAAGCTTCTCTGGCTGTATGGGCCACCTCTTATTCTCACTGTTGGGGTTTTCTTTCAGCTATATCTGTATCGTTACTTTCTCCTTTACACTCAAGTCACCATGTCTTGTTCTGGGCTTGTTGGGATAGTTTATGCAGTACCTAGTGCAGGGCTGTCTCTGCATTTGCAGTTGAAAAAAATGAAGCAAATCTGTGTGTATTTACAGATTCAGGGGTGTGCTTGGGGGGAATTTAATTTTTGTGAATCACAGAATGGTTTGGGTTGGAAAGGACCTTAGAGATTGAGTTCCAACCCCCCTGCCACGGGCAGGGACACCTCCCACCAGCCCAGGTTGCTCAAAGCCTCATCCAGCCTGGCCTTGAACCCCTCCAGGGATGGGGCATCCACAGCTGCTCTGGGCAACCTGGGACACTGCCTCACCCCTGCCCAGGAAAACGTTTCTTCCTAATATCTCATCTAAATCTCCCCTCTTTCATGAGACACACCTGCTTGTGTCCGAGCTGTGGAACTGTTGTGTTGAGAGCCCTGGGCAGAAGTGTGAAGGGGCTCCCGTTACACCATTGTATTCCATGTACGCATTTTCCCCTGGCTTTTTTTTCCTTTTGCATCAAAGCACAGATTCAGTCAGTTTCTTACTCTTGCAGTGAAGAGAGAGTGTGTTTATCTAGCCCTTCCTGTGTGACACGGGCTTGAATTGTTTAACAGAATACCTTAGCTGGTGTTCTTACTAGTTTTGTAGTGACTCTCCCCATTGTCAGGCTAGATTCACTCTGTATGTACTGTTTTATTTTTAAGTATATTTAATTCTGTAAACAATAGATGAGCTTTTACTGCTTTCCATAATATTTTATATTCGACTTTGACCTTTCAGTTTTCTTTAAGAACCTGAATAATTTATTTCTAAGTACTTAAGAGTTTTATAGTTGTACTGCACAACAGTTTCCTTGTGGAAGGTTTGCTGGCTTCCAATGACCCTTAGCTGCCATCTGGTACAAATTCAAAGTGCTTCTGTCATCTGCTGCTAATTGCTGTCACCTGCATATTACAGTCACTCTGAGCAACTTGGATTGCAGGAAAGCAGGAAGCGTACTGCTTTGTATAGCTGCAGTCTATCAATAATACCCATGGTTATTAATATTAATTTAATAATAGAAGTACATGCATCATGAAATGGCATGAATTAATACAAATGGCATTTCATGGTTATTTTAAGGACTTTCGGGGTTTAGTCTGACATCCAGAAATGTGTGTGGATTTGTATTATGAATATATTGATAATTTCAGTGTTCTTCAGCCTGTTTGTTCTGGTAAGATAGTTCCAACTGAATCTTACAGAAGAGTTCTTTAATCTTTTTTGTAAGCTGATAAGCTTTAGTCAGGGCACTAGCCTACAGCACCATATTATATTAATGTATTTTACTTGTAATTTAGAGAACAAGAAGAATATCCTGATCTGAAGGCTAAACTGTCCCCTGTGGCACTTGCACAGCTGATAATCGTGAACTAGAAAGATGTGTATATCAAATAGTTTACAAAATGAAGCCAGCTTTTACATACTGTGGCTTCCTGACATGCATCATTAAACCTTATTAGCTACTTCCTTTTACAAAGATTCTTGTAGTCTTGAACGTTGCATATTAACATTTGCTGCCCCTCCAACTGGAAATTATTTGCTTTATTGTAGAGTGTCAACTTGCTCTAGTTTCTGATGAGTTCTAATTGGTACTTTAGACTATAATCATAGTGAAATACCACTCCATGCATTTCTTTATTTGGAAATTAATACAGACCTTTTCACTTTATCTGTCAATCTGGGCAGCTTTTCACACAATTCCCAACTGTTGAGATTGCTTACAAACCACTAAGTATGAAATGGTTCGTAAAATGTCTTCTAAAATATAAACACAAAAAGGAGGAGTTCACTTTTATGGTAAGATTTTTTCTTTTTTTTTTTTCTTTTGTTGACCTAATAGCAATAAGGCTATTTCAGCTGATAAATTTATCTATGTCAAAAACCTCCAAAATGAAGTGATATAATGAAGTTCACTTTTTGCAGATGAGGTTTTGTTTAAAAAACCCCCACCACCCCACATGTGTGCATGCATGCATACTACTTCATCACTGAATCCTGTTAACAGAATTTCAGCTCTCAAACCTTAGCAAAGCAGAATTTTTGAAATATTAAGCTCTCTATGGATAAAACCAGATTTTTAATTAAGTACAAAAATCAAACGATGTGTTATGTATATGCATTTGTACATGTTTACAACACTTAGGTATTTGAACAGAAAAGCAATGAATTATTTCTGATCTCTATGAACAAGATTGTGGGCAATATTATTCCAGAACCTTATTCATTTGCATGGTCCCAGTAAGAATAATTTCAAGGCAACATGTTCTGATGAATTACCTCTGAACATATTTGGTGTTTACCTTAGGACAGGAGGCACAAATAGCAATAAGTTATATAAATTCTGAATAACATGTAACCGTTTAGAGAAAAAAGCCTAGTGAGCATTTTAACAACCTTTTTGTTGATATTCCTCCTCTAAGAATTTGGGTACTTATTCCAGAAGGCCAATTTTATTTGTAAATGCATCAGCATATTAAAATTGAGCCAGAAATTCTAGTTTTCATGTCGTAATTTCTACTACATAGTCGAGTCTGAAAATTGGTGGTTTTACATAAGATTAGCGAGAAGTTGCACATCAGATCTGATCTAGGAGACTAGAAGAAGTCTTCTCAGCTTCTCAACTTCTTCATTGAGAAGAGTTGTTTTTCCTGTGCCTTAAATGGTTATGGACATTTACTCTGGACTTCTTTTGGGTATTTCTACTCAGGCTTGAAGAAGGGTTCCCCCATTGCCCCTGCTTTGGCATTTTCACCTGTATTTTGACAATCTTCAAGGAGGCTACGTATTTTCCATCGTATTGAGCAGCTTTCAAGCTCCTCCTGTTTCATTTGAAACTACAAATAAAACCATGTACAACTTTTTCTTCCAAAATGCAGCTTGGGTGTTTTTAAAATATTTCTTCACAGCTTGCGTGCAAACAAGATTTTGCACTAAAGAATGGCTAGGGACAGAGACAGAAGTTTGATGCAGTCAGAATGATCGGTCTTCTGCTTGGCTGGGATTCTGTTAACCAGAAATAAACTAACTTAGAGATGCCCTTCTGGTTTTTTGGTTTTTTTTTATTTGTGAATATTATTATGTATAATTACATATTCATAGTCCTTTGCTTTGAGATGCTTTGTAATGTGTGTTTGTTTAGTTTTATTCACTTGCATTTATAGGTGCATGAATTTCCAGAAAGTTGCCT
Organism: Pterocles gutturalis; assembly: GCF_000699245.1. Lineage (NCBI taxonomy): Eukaryota > Metazoa > Chordata > Aves > Pterocliformes > Pteroclidae > Pterocles > Pterocles gutturalis. The sequence goes on along the minus strand of NW_010119243.1, from coordinate 11,780 downwards.
CAGTCACTGTAGTCATCTGTGTGTTGTAGGTATGACGTCACTTCAGTTACCCTTCTGCAGAAAGGTTGCAGCTCTGATTTCTGTGTATTTGGCATAAGCACCAGCTTAAAGCACCAGCCACTGTTTCCCAATGAAGTTTTTTTCCAACTTTATTGTAACTTTTAAAATACCAAGCTATAGGGAAATAAAATGTGTGTCATTTACATGGAAACAAATTTTCAAATGCACTTCTCAATTTAACCTCAAGTAAGATGGAAGGAGAAAGAAAAGCCCTTTTAACTGTCTTTAAGCTTACTGTCGATTTGGGATAAAATTAAATGGAAAAACTTAAAACAAGCTCTGCTTTCATGGGTTCTCAGCTTCATTTAATTAATTGAATTTGTAATGGAAAAATTGCCGTATTTGATAACCTTAGCTCTGACCTCTTTTCCCCTACCCTGTTGTGAGATAAACTCTTTAAATTAAAAACTGTAATAATGTCTCTTAATAGCTTAACTTAGATAGTCTATGAGGAGTTGAGTTACTAACACCTTCTTTGTAATGCGGAGTAAGCACATGTTGGATTTCTTTAGATGCATATTTTCAAAAATTGTTTGTTTGATTCCAAAGATGTCTTTGAAAAAGCTACAAGGTTGTCACATCATTGATGAAATCTTATCAAACATACAGTGTGACATATATATAAAATACGAATTTGGTCCCTACAGTGACAAAAATAAATGTGTGCAGCTTTCTGTATGAAAAAGTTGTTCAGACCAGTCAGGTGCGTGGTCTTAAGTGTAGGTATGTGAGCATTCTCAAAGTTTACACAAATGAAAGAGCTAGCTGTCGCTGTCAATTCATTAGGTCCCTTTTGTAGCTGGTTTGGGGTTTTTTTAAGGAAGTAGTACATCTTACTGAACTATTTCATTTAGTATTTCTACATACTTCACAATTTTTTATTTGTATTTTTATATAAAATTGCAAATTGTAGACGAGAAAACCTTAGGGACCAGTTCTCCCCATCCTAGTGTTGCAGTTGCTTTGGCAAAGCTAGTTCTTTTCATCAGTGAGAGAGTAAGCCATGGTTTTTAATCTGCTCAGGTCTGAAAAAATGCCATCACCGCTGAGTATGTTTGAGTAACAGTGCGTAATGTGTAAAGCTGCTTATTCTGTGTTCTGACTGTTAGAAGAACTGATTACACGACAATATGCTAGGAAAGTCTTGAGTTGAAGCTGGTGATGCTTAAAGAAGATATAACAAGTATTTGTAAAAGTTACAGGGGAAATATAGAATTGAAGATGGTGTTCCAGTGGAAAATCAAACTTCCTTAAATACTGATCTTTTTTCCCCAAAATTCCATGTCTTCACAGTTTTAATCAGATGTAAGGAGGATTGGGAGTGCTTAGAAACTCTGAATGTCTGCTGTATGAAGTGCTTATTGTTTTAAATTGGAAAAATTTTGCTGTGTGAATGCTTTTGGTTGTTGAAGTCCCCAGTATGACTAGTTATTGATGTAATTGTTCTAAATTGATGGGTGATCTTGAGAAAACGTTTTCAATGGATAGCTTCTAAGAGGAAGAAGAGGAGGGTATGTTACTTAGGACGATCTCTGTATGGATGCCAGAGTTTAAGAAGCTGTTAACCTTTCCAGTTTCTTAATATGCTCTCTCCGTGTTTTTATTATTCTTGAGTGTGATCAATACACAGCAAAGCTGGGGAACGGAGGGTCGCACAGCATCGGACAACTGGCACCTTCAGGTGCAAGTCTGACTGTATCAAGGTACATGAAGTGTAACTTCTTGCTAAGGAGGAAATATAATAGATGCAGTACACAGTCTGAATTGTTAAAGGCCTTCAAATAATGAACTCTGAACATTTCAAACCAAACGAGATAAAAGCTGTCGGTGGTGCTTGGTTCTGCATTACCGATGCACAGCTTTTGAAACAGCTAGCACCAATCTCGGGCACCCTCTGCTGACCAGACTGTACATGGCATGGCTTTAACTGCTGCCAGTTCTCCTTAGCCTGCAGTCAAATTCGAGCAAAACGCTGAAATAAGGTAGAGGCTTCACTGCTGTATCTAAAGACTGATTCTAAAAAGAGCCATCCGATTGAAGAATGTTTAGAGACATTGGGATAGTTGAGCAAACAGCAAAAGTGTTAATGAAAATCAGATTTATAGTCAACTGGACATTAAGAATGGGTCGCCTTCAGTTGATCTCATTTTGATCTTCTACAACACAGTGTTTTCCTGGAGATTGTTGGCATTAGGATAAAACAGGACACAACTGAAAAAGAAGGCACACTAAAGGTTATGAAATCTGTGGCCACTAATTGTCAAAATGACTGTCTCACTCCAGGCAGCTGCGCCCACTGTTTTAAGGGAAGTTGTGGATATGGCACACTTCCCGTTTTTGTTGGAGCAGGTTGAACTAGAAAGGGCTGAAATCCTGGAGAGGGCTTTGAGTATCCAAACTTGGATGGTGTTGAGTCTGGAAAAGGCAACAATATAAAATGCATGAATAAAGTAGGCAGAGAGAGGAAGAAATGTTTCAGTCTTTGTTTTCTTTTAGCATTATACATTTTGCTAGCTACAGAAGGGAATTTTGTTCCCACAGTGATTTGTTTATTTTGAACATCGATATCATGCAGTTATGAAGAGCTTGTTAAAGTAAAGATAAAAGGCAAGTCAGAAAGGTAATTTCAAAATATAATAAACTTATTTTGCTTTTAAGAGCATTAAGCCTCTGTTTTTGAATACACATCAAAACATTCAAAAACCCATTATCTACTTGCGACTTACTCTTCTTCCTTTGCATGATAACCATGTATTTCTTCTTGAGTTTTAAAATATTTCTACTGTTTTAAATGCCTGTCTGTTGGATATTTGCTGGTTTTTTGTAAGAATACAGTCAAGTAATTGTAATTTGTTTCTTTGGGGATACAATTAATGCTAAATATCTGAAAATGTTTCTCTAAATCAGTGAATAGACATAATTCAGTTCCATAAACCTGCAATATGAACATAATGCTAGATATTTCAGTTTGGTCAAAGTTATGTTGGGTTGCATTAAAGCCGGCATGAAGGATGCTTCCTCTTTGGACAAAGGAAATATAGAGAATGTTAGTGGAACCAGCTGGACTGTTTTCTGGCTGTTACTTTTGTGTAACTCCACTGGAGTGGACTAAATAACTAAAGTTTATTTCAGTTTTACTAAGTCAAGTAGAACCTCTGCACGCACACCACCACAATTATTGCTCTAATTCTGAAATGAATAGAATTTGGAGCAGGTTTTTAGTGCTTCAGAAAATGCGTTCAAGGTTTGTCACTGGTGCTCTCGCAGCCAAACAGGTGATTGGGATGTTAGAAAATGGAGCTGAGAAAAAAGCAGGGCTCTATGATTTTTTTCACTAAATGGTCATTTTGTGTATTTCAGTGTTTTCTTTGCTTTTCCTGCCTTTGAATCTACTGCTTAAAAGAATGAGTAAGATATTGATTAAAAAGTGTAACATACCATACGCAGGATTTGATGGGGTTTATGTTAATCAAGACAGCCTTCTAGAGAAACATATTTGTCAGGCCATTACTTAAGTACAGTGAATTAAGGAAAGTTGCTTCCGAAACTTGAATTCACTTGGTTCACTTGGTTTGGCTCATAGTTATATGAGCTTAATGTGGTTACGTGGATTGCTGAGCAGTCAAGAATTTGAGTCAGAAGAATAACCTTAGAATTAGGAGACTTGACAAAGAGGAAACGTTTACAGATTCCAAAGTTGCCATACGTGATTTTAGTGTCAGAGATGAAGGTAAACAGATAACGATGTGGCTATTTACTTAGCCTTTAAGCATGGATTAAAAATCTGTTCTTCCTAGGGGCTATAGGAAAGGTTTAACAGATTGTTGTAGAATGCCATACGGGTTCAGATACATGCAGCTAACTGTATATAGTAGTCTAAATACAATTTTTTATGAATTATGAAATGCCATTAATCATTTTTCTTAGGCAAAGCTTGTTTTTGTCAGCCCAAAGAAGAAGGATCTATTATTTGAGTTTTAGTAATTTTAAACACCTACCTTACTGCCTGCAGAGCTGGTACATCTAAGTTTAGACTAGAATTAATGAAAACATGAATAATTGACTAATATTCAAGATTTACTAAAGTTAAGTTTAGAGCATATATTAAGAATAGAAAAGAAAAATTTTGTATTTATAGTGCAAATTAAAGCCAAAGCCTATCTCAGACATATTTACCATGAAATTCCATTGTAGTCAGTATGGTCTTTGTCAGCGCAGAACCACACTGATTACTGAAATATAATTACCTTCATGGAAGAATTTGGTTGGGGGGGAAGTACCTCCTAAGATAGTGCCTTAATATTTCAACGGTATTGAAGTAGGGCGCTTAAAAAGGGCTGTTTATAAGCAGTTATTTCTAATGCACTTTAAACTGTAATTGAGTAAAAAATGTCTGCACTAGACGAAGTTGAGAAATCTTTACCATTGTGCAACATTTAATTATAAAATTTTGTATTTTAATATTCTAGTATTAAAAAATTTTCATTTTCCAAGTAAAATGCTTTTTCTAATGTTGGAGGAATTGTTCTATTACTACAATAATGCCTTCAGAGGATAACCTTTCCCAAACGTTAAGCACCTAGGGCAGCAATAGCAATGTTGCCATTCATGTTCTACTTCAGTAGTCAGAAAGGTATTTTGTTGCTTTCAACTTTTGCTAATTAAAGTAAGATTTTTAACATAAGATAATGATTTATACCTTGTGGTCCAAAATGTAAAGTTTAGACCTTTAACCACACTCTCATTCAAAAATAAAGTACTTTAATAACTTCTAGTGTGTTTTTTTGGTGCAGGTAGAGAATGCCATGCTTTTTATTGATGGCATAAGCCATTATTTTACTGAGAACGATTAGCTATTTAAAACTATGTGGATAAATTAAAAGAGGAGCTAAATGGATTTGCAGTTTTTGCCATTAGTAGCATTTTAGATTATACAGGCAATTATTGTGTTCATTAATGTAGAGCAGCCCCTTTGCAAAACTGTTGTGGTTGTCTTAGACATTATGTACAAATTTTCCCGTGGAGATTAAAATTTCCAGTGGTGTGTTTCATTTTGTTAACACACTTGTTTCAAACAGAACAAATATTATGACAAGTAGAAGAAAATTTGCTTTTCTAATATGGGAAATAGCAATAAATGTGGAAAATTACTCCAATTCTTAACTCATCTGTTTCTTACATTGTCATAATTATTCTCGTTATGATTATTTTCAAAAGGAAAGAATTTTCTTTGTTTTAAGACGGTGTAGTTGACAAATGCTGTGGTAAAATCACAATGTAGTAAAATGAAGTTTACCCACTTTTCCAACCTTCAGCTGAATTTTAGAGAATGTTAGTGAATTTCTACAGGAAATGTATCTGGATATTCAACAGTGTTTAGTTTGAGTGCAGAAGTTGTTTATGTGGCAAGGCACAGAATTAAACTAATTAAGTATATTTCAGTACTTTATAGTAACTAATTTTTGAGAAATGGAGAATGCACTTCTGTTAAAACTTACTTTGTGATGCCTTCTTAAGTAGGGTTTTGCAATTGCCTTCGTTTGCTATAGCAAATGGAAGTATTAAAATTTGCTATCACCTGTGTCAAAGAGGATGACATTATTACTAACAGACCAAGTGTTCGTGAGCAAGAGATTTATTGTGTGAAATTTTGCATCATCAACTTTTTTATTCTCTTAATGCCTCTCTAAACACATTTTTGTTGGATTCCAAACTTGTATTCACATCTGTCTTCATCAATTAGAAAGGTATTAATGCTTTGAATTAGCTACGTATCAGTGTGCAGTGGACTAAATTTAATGTTTCTGTCCAAAAAGTGGCATTCTTCCCAAAGAAGCTCTTTATTCATTTATGTTCTGGGGTGGGGTTTTTGTGGGGAGCAGAGCGGGGAGCTGAGGGGAGAGATAGGCTTTCACTACTGTGATGCAGGGGAAAAAAAAGTGTGAGGTAGTCGTTATGCATATTGCAAGACAGTGATTCTTTATTTTATTACAAAAAAAGACCAACTCTAGAAGGCCAGATTAAATCATTCCTTTCACTTTTTAATGGGATTTGGATGAATAGAGTAAAATATGCACTTTGCATTCATTGATAGCATCTTTAGGTTGAGGTAATTGAGTCTTTTTTCCCTGACTGAATGAATAATGACTTCATCTGATCCTCAGCGAGGCCTGAAACTTAGGCTGCCTTTGTCAAGGCAAAAGGATCTGGGCTTTGAAACATGCTCTACTTCCCTGGCTTAATTTTTCTTCATTTTAATCCAAAAACCTATTTTTCTCAATAATTCAAGCATAAACTATGTAGTAGTTGAAGCAGCGGAAATTGCGAGATATTTGTCCCCGTTGTGCTGCTTTTGAAATGCAGCTGATAAATCAGACGCTGCGGTCTTCAGCTGCCCGGTTCTCTAGGGAAGGGACGGCCCATGTGTGAGCAAGATTGCTGGAATTTTTAAGAACTATATTTAAAGTGTCTGTTTTGCGGACTGTTTGTTATCTAAGGAAGTGTTATGTTTTACTGCTCTTACTGGCAAGGCTTGGAGATAAAAAGGGGCGTCTGTGACGGGGCCTAGGAAACTCTTCCTGACATCGTTTTCCCACATATTTTGCTGACTACAAGAGCATCCCAAAAAGTGGAGTATAAATCCTTAGCTTACAGCATACATTATTGAAATGGTGAGAGTCTTAGTTACATAGCTTAAAAATATTTTTTCATGAGAAACAGTGGATGAAAGATAGCCTTTCATCATTTTTGTGCTAAAATGTCTCTAAATGTGATACCTTTTTACTCGGGAACAGCTGAAGCTCTGTTCTGCTATTTTGCTTTGAAAATGAATATTCCACTTGATTGTTGTTTTTTATTATGTTGAAGAACTCAAAGCTTCATGCAATTAAAAATTGTTTCTGTGAAATTAGTTCAGATTTACAGGCTGGTATGGGGGTATAGTTACAAGTTACAGTACACTACCTGTATGAATGAGAAGGTGGCTCTGTCCCGTTTGTCCATTGATTCTTGACTCCAACAGGTCCTTTCTTCTAACAGTAAATGAGCAGTAGCCACCCTGCGAATCCACAGTGCCAGTATTTTTGCTGCATGCATGGCAGAAGATAATTGTTCCTACTCATTTGTTCATCTTTAATTGTCTTTTCTCCTTGTCCTCCTGTGTTCCTATCCTGGATCAGGGGATGAAGCAGGGATGTGTCAGACGTGAAGGCATTGCAAAGGCCTGGCTGGGACAATTCACGCTGGTTCTGGGAATTCTGGAACTGGGGAACATCTGTTGCATTCAAGCGTGGCAACAATAATCAGTTCGGTTACCAAAATGCAGTTGTGTTACAAGTGCATGGATTTTTAATAGGAATAGAAGAGCCGATAATAGCTAAGTGTTTGCACTGCAAAAGTGTCAGTTTAAGGAAAAGTCCTGACTAACCTGCTTTATACTTCTTCCTCTAGGTTGGCTTGCTGGACCTGGAGTTGAATCAACTGACCAAAGCCCTGTTTTTGGCTTTAGTTGCACTATCAGTTGTTATGGTAACCTTGCAAGGATTTGTAGGTCCATGGTATCGCAACCTTTTCCGGTTCCTCCTCCTGTTTTCCTATATCATCCCGATCAGGTATGTATAAGAATGAAAGCAAAACACAGATGTCTAATTTCACTGAATGTGGCTTTCTTGAAATTTATACCTGCTTCTCACTGCGAAGGAAATTGATCTTATCAGGAAGCTGAAGAAGAAGGTGCCAACAAATCTGCTGAATCTTGAAGGATCACTGTACAGAAAAGAATACTGTTGTATTTTTTTTTTGTATAATGTTCATCTTGCTGGAGTAATCAGGATATCTAATCCTTTACTAGCATAAATGTATTAATAAGGATACAATCTTGGTATATTTGAGAACGTGGTTTTAGGAAACGTATTTGAATGAACTGTTCGATAAGTTTTTGAATTTTATATTTAATGCCTTAAATACTGTAAGTGTTCTATTTCTCTGGTTGAAAATACAGACTTTTTACTACAACAGTTAATTTAAACTGAACGGCTGAATGATGTAGATGCGCTTTTACAATGAGAGGACTTTTAACATGTGTAACCAAGTAGAGACTTGCCCTGAATTAGTTAATTCATTAGGCATGAGTACTGTATATTCAAATTGCAGATAAACTGGAGCAGGAAATAATATCCACAATGTGTAATCAAGTCTTCTGTGGACACAGAATTGAGAACACTGACTCTGAAATGAATTTTTTTCCTTGAATGGGTATTGCCTTTGCAAAATGGAAATACTCTCTCCTGTTAAGTTACCCAGTGTTTAGATTAAGGTGACTGTTACTTTTAAATGCTCTCAGGAACTCTTTGGTTTGAGATACAACATTCACTAAGCACAGTGGCTAGCCACAGAGTTAGCAGCAACTAGAGGTTTAAGACCTATCCCTTCGGGTGTGCACACAATATTTAAATCCATGTAGTATAAGAAAAAAAAAAAGCGGGATTTCATGAGGTATTTTAATCTAAGCTTACATGATTTATGTGTTACTGTGTTGACGTTTAAGTACACATCAGTGTGAAGGGAACTGTGTCGTATTTGACCAAGCTGACCCTCAGGAAGTATCTGTCTGAACTTAAAGGACTTGTATTTTTATACTGCTTTTGTGTTGCAAGAGCAACTCATTCTTTTGGGGAGCTGAAGGAGAAGGTTCCAGCAAATCTGCTGGGGAGTTGAGGAGATGTCATTGTAGAAACCAGTCATCTTAGAACAGTTTCCAATTATTTTAACTGGCTCTTGGTTTTTATTTTCACATTGGCGTTTCTATTTTGTGGTGTCTTTCTGAACACTGTCACTGTCATAACTCCCTTACTGCTTGTATGATGCTGCTGTTCAGGTGGTGTCATCATTCCCCCCGTACACACACAGTTACTGAGCGTTAAGCAACTTATCCATATGAAGAGTCAAAAAGTGCTGCATTCGAGTGAGAGGTAAAGTCTGTGTGTTGCTGAAAGATGCACGTAATCATCAAAGACATGGAGGGGAAGGGAAAAAATGAGCTAAGTATAAAGGATCGCTTGTCGGTCACTGTGTTCTTCCATAATAAACATACTAAGCCAAAACTTATTAAAATGGTTAAAAGACAGATATATCTTTGTTACTGGATGCAAGAGGATTAAGAGCGTGTAGGTGGTGTAAGTAAATTTGACTCTATATTGAGAGTTCAACGTATGCCGCTGAAAAATATGTTGATGGAGCAGCTCACTTTCAACTTAAGAGTTGTTTCCTGGACTTGTGGAATAGTCCTTTTCCGAAAAGAATTTCTAGGATACACCTAATCCTATTTTTCAGTTGCTTGTGGGAGTTAATATACAAAGCAGAAGTATTAGAGAATGTGATCGGTTGAGTTCTGAGATGGACCGTATAGTTCCTCTGTGGAGGATCAGACAGGAATCCATCAGGGAATGCGTTCTCTCTAGAGGTTTGTCTATTTCTGTACCAGCTTTTCTTCAACTCGGATCATTTGTATACAGGGTCACTTCCCACACTGTCAGCAAAATCAGCAGCTCCAGTTGTGATGGTGTTCAAATGTAACTGCACTTCTTTTCCTCTCTTCTGGATGTTAAGCATGAAAATTACTTATTCTTTAGGCTGTATTTGGAGTGTAAACTCTTGGAGACAAAGATTACAAGACTAATGACGCTGAAGCACCAGGTGTTGTGTCCTCTCATTGTTTTTAGAATAGCTATATGGGGGAAATAATGAGCAGGTAGAGGAAATGGGTGTGGGAGATGAGGATTGACTGGGAGAGGCAAAGCCTGTCTGAACTCATGCACGCATGAAATGTGTTGACTGATGGTTTTAGCGAATTCAGGAAGTTTCTAAATATGAAACTTTTTTTGCAGTTGCGTTTGGCTTTTGGTTTGCAGGGCAAGTGAAATTCCAGGTATGCAATGAAAATAATTTTCCATGGCAAGACATGTTTAGTGAAGATCATCAGGAGGAGGTAACTAACAGTTAGCAGAGTTTAAGAGATCTCTGTGCAGCCTCCCCCTGTAGCTAATAGAAAGAGGAACTTTTTATTTGCTCCACGGAGCAGCTTGTGATTCAGCTGCATCCTGAATGCTCCTCTAGGTCAGTGTGGCTTCCCTGTGTGAAGGGTATTACTGTGGGGTATGTAAGACTTCAGAAGGATGAACATACAGCAACTTGGAAAGAAATCCCGACACAACCAAACAAAAAATACCCCAACAGCCAACAC
>NW_010119243.1:0-1449 GCF_000699245.1 Pterocles gutturalis | reverse complement strand
GTGCCCCCCCCCCCCCCCCCAAAGCCCAGCCCACAATATTGCACACATTCTGTACTGTACAAGGAATCAAGCAAGCTGGAGAAATAGTAGTAAACAGCCAGTGAAAGCTTAGCCCAGCTCTTCGTTGGTTCTAAATTATGGGCAAAATGTTTTGAACAGCCGCGCGCCTCCAGAAACGTTTGTCCCTTAAAAATTACTCCATGGTTGTCGTTTCCTTTAACCTTGGGGAGGAAGCATAGCCCAGGGAGCCTCCACAGCCAATCTGCCTCCCTGCAAAGTGAATCTATTTGAATTTCTTAAAATTTATGGGGAAAGGAGGATAAAAAGCAAGTCCTTGAGAGACTGTCCAAAACTAAAGAAATCTCTCGAGGATTACGCTCACCCATTCTCTGAGTTTTTCCATGTTCCTTGGTATTCTTGAGCTTTTTTCTAGTTGGCTCTAGCCAGTTTAGGATGCATTAGTGCTTATCCATGGGTTCCTCCAGTGTCACAGAGACCATTTCGTTACTTGTTGTAAATAAAATCATTAATTGTAATATATTCTCCATTAGTTTCCAAGATCTTATCTGACTATGTCACTTACTGCAGTTATCACATAGCAGGCTGGGGGGAGCACCTCTCCTCAGGTATGGCCTTTTTTTTTTTTTTAATAGTAAGGTCCTTTTGTTTAACAACGGGTATTTTTTTTGGATTGTCTATTTTCTGAATGGCAAAGGGCAAAACCAGTCCTGCTAATGAAAACTCAGCCCCTCAGGTGGGGGAGGATGAGGTAGAGCTTTGTCATGGTGATGCTATCTTTTACCTGGTTACTCACTGTAACTCTGTCACTGGGGTTATAGATACATTCTTTTTAATTTTATATCTCTTTAAAATCAGGCTTGCATTTTTATCGGGAGAGTTTTAATTTCCTTTTTGTGTGGAACTGAAGACATGTACCATAAAGATTTAAAATTCCAATACAAATTGTGTAAGCCTTGAGGAGTTTTTCCTTCAGTTTTTGCAGCTACTAATTTGAGCAGTCATTTTAGTTTTAATTTAAAAAAAAAAAAAAAGCAGTCAGAGACACAGTTACCAATATTTGCATTTTTGAGTACAAGAGAATAGAAGAGACTTCAATCCATGTGGGATGCGAGATACGCGCTCTCACCTACTGAGCTGAAAATCCCAGTGTGTATATGGGTGCAGGAAGGATGATTGCACTGTTAGAGAGCCTTGCCACAAAGCAGTTCTGTCCTTTCCCCTGGCATTTGGTTCTACCATCTCTTTATCAGCTCACTTGAGCTGCCATAGTAATTGATTCAGAAATGACAGCCAAGGCCAAGTAACAGGCCAGGCTTAGTGATGGTGCTGCACCACTGAACTCCGTCGCCTCCACCACCATGTGATGGGACTTTGTTTATTCCTTGTCTGGTTTTCTTCAACATTGTGATGGGTTTGCCCTTGGCTGGG
>NW_010119242.1:2582-36559 GCF_000699245.1 Pterocles gutturalis | reverse complement strand
ATTATTATTATTATTATTATTACTATATGAGCTAGAAACCCCAAGCATGCCCCTGCAGCAAAATAAGACCAAAAAAAAAAAAAAAAAGGCATAAAAACATAATGATGGTCTTTCCAGACAGGGTTTACATTTTTCTTGGCTAATGGCCCATCCCATGATTCAGGTTGAGCCAAATCCTAAATTCTAAGAAAAACTCCAGCATCCCCCCTTCTGTTTGAAGGGAAGCTGCCAACACGTCTCACCAACAATCGTCTGCATCTAAGGAGAGACATTCAAATTTATGAAGGGAGGCAGACAGCCAAGTCCCATTGATCTTCAACGAAAATCCTTCAGTGAAAAATCCCTCATCCGCTGTCACCGGTGCGAAGAGCCGGGCTTTGCCTGTGCAGCCTGGTTTGTTCTACGGCGCTCATCATCCCTGGGTCTGAATTCCTATCGCTATCCTATTATTATCTCTGATTAAGCAGGCTGGAAGAGGAAATTAGGCAATTCCTGTGTACTCTTAGGCGTGCAGTGATGTGCCTTGACAAGCTCTGTTTAACCCATTTGTTACCTTCAAAATAAAGTTCCCGGGGGGGCTTCCCCACTGGACTGAGGTTCCCCCTCCTGAACTCAAGCGTTAGGCTCAGGCACATCCCAAGTGGGTCAGCGTAACGACTCACTTTCAGCATTTAAAACCAGCCCGATAAAGCCCTAAATGACTTTCTAACAGTGCAGTAAACTCGTCAGAACAAAATCAATGCACATTAACAAAGCGCTGGGAAGCCAAGAAGTTCGTGGGGGTGTAAAGCACATACCATGAATCTTTCCCATGTTGTTGTACCAGGCACGAACCTCCAACTCCCTCACAGTGTTTGACATCTATAGATGGGAAATATTTTCTAAAACCATTCATAGGCTAGCTTGGGTTTTCAAAGAGGTCTATTGGAGCAGAAAGGTCTAGGACTGATTTTTTTTTTTTTAAGGTATATAAATGCCTTAAGATTCAGGTGCATACAAAAAGGGATTTTTACAAATGTCAGAGAACCTGAGGTTGAAGGGACCTCTGGAGGTCTCTAGTCTGACCTCCTTCTCCTTCAGCTAGCTTCACTGTTAGCTCAGGACCTTGTCCCGTCAACTTCTGAATGCCTCCAGGGATGGTGGCTCCACCACCTCTCTCAGGGACCTGCCCCAGGGCCGCACAACCCTGCAGGGAAGAGGTCTTGGCAGGATCCATCACATGCTATGGCAGCCAAAGGATGCCCAAAGAGCCTGGGCTTAGTCCACTCCATCTCCCGGGTCTCACCACGCCAGAGGACATGCCGCTGCGTGACATGCTGGGCAAGAAAGTACTTAAAAGACCTGCTTGGGTTTTTTTTTTTTCTTTTTTCTCTGTGTGTCAGCAAAATTAGCCACCTTTAGACTCATTGTATGAGTTTTACACCTTAAGGGGAAAATGGGCCCTTCTCTCAACCCTTGAATGAGTTTCATTCCCCCTCACTTGGGCACAGGGAAGTGAAGCACTTAAAGTTCCACACCTTCAGCTCTCTCCATCATCCTTATGGAGAAAAAACAAACAAACAAACAAACAAACAAAAAAACCAATTATCTCATACTGCAGTCAGCTCTAAGGTAAACACTGGGCTGCGGGAACTAACTGAACTAGCTCAGACTTGAACACATATCAGTGTTTCAGGTTGGGCCAGACAAAACCCGCCCCTGGACCACCATCAAGCCCCAAGCTCCAACCAAGGTCTCCAGTCGTCTCATTACCAACATTGTTACAGGATCTAGAGGTCCTGGTTAGACTCGGCACCCTGTTGTGCTAGGAGCTGCACACAGACCCAGAGCCAAGTCCTGGCCCAAAATAAGACCTCAATAAAAATAGACAAGACAGATGGAGGTGCAGATTTATGGAAAGCCGCACAGCGGGTCGGAAGCAGAGTTGAAATGAGAGCAGAGGCAAGGAGCAGGTCTGAGATCCCTCAATTAATGCTTTTTCTTTGGCACTAAGGCACAAACCATACAGTTCAAATTGCTGTAGCCCAGATGGTCTGACCACCTTGAATTCAGAGCCCAGAAAGCTCCAAAGCCTGTGTCGGAGACATCCAATACAGAGCCATAATGCCTGAGAACACCTTCAGCCCCAAACTGCTTCTCCCAAGACCCACAATTCATTAACGTCCCCGGTTTTCTGCCTCCCACGACAATTTTCTCTGAAGCTGGGCATCCTCCCCAACTCCCACAGCTTTCCCTGGGCTCTGACTCATCGCACTAACCTTTTCCCAAACCCTCCTGCCTTTGGCAATCAAGACGTGTTGCCATTGCATCATTAGTGGTAATAGCAGGTAGTGTTACCGATAGACGTCATTAATTATTAGATTAGCAATCGCGCTAAGTATGCTTTGTGTTCATTTTTACAGTGCTATGTTTGTGTTAATATAATACTTATAAACAGAATTAATAGTAATTGCATCAATAATAATAATACCGCCGTTGTGAAATGTTTATATAGCATCCATCTGCTCGGAGATCCACAGCGATAGATAACGCTGCAGCCATCTGGCATCGCTGGGTGCGCTTGGCTCACACTTATCAGGATGGCAAATCAGGCAGCCGGCTCCATCCCAGAAGCTCCCACTGGTTCTGACTTGCCAGCAGCCGTAATTCACCTCGAAACTGCAGCCGCTCCTGGAGGAGAAGACGGGAACCCACAGGAAAAAATTGGGAGCACCGAGACATAAAGCAAGAGAGCTTCTTACTGCAGCATGCAAAGAGGCCCGGAGAGGGGAATCTGCAAAACCCGGGTGAAATAAGGAAAGAAAACATCATTGCAAAGCACAGCTACTTTCAGAGCTGTTATCATTTGGGTTTTAATTGCTTTTAAAAGCAGCACATGCATGGCTTTGGCTTTGAAAGGAATCCCTCTTTTCCTGGGCCGGTGGGTACTGCGCTAATGAGGTCCTTGACGGCAAACACAGCACCCCACTGATGCTATTGCCAAGGCTGGATTTAATCCCTGGAAGACATCTTGTGACATCAACAGGTCACCTGCCTCTGTGCAGGTGCCCCCCATCACTGTATCAGTCTGGGTTGCTGGAAAATTCCCAGCCCCTGGCAGCTGGAGACACACTTCGTGGTCAGCTGGGCACCCACTTTCAATAATCTCGACCTACAGAGAGCTGGGAGAGCAGAGAGTGGGAAGAAAATCTCTGCACCAGGAGCTCCACGGGATTTGCCCATGAAGAAATCTAAAGCAGAACAGTTCGATTCCAACACAGACAATTATCAACATCAGTGAAAATGGCAAGAATCAGCACCAGAAAACTTAATATTTACAAACCTCACATGAATTCCTTTTATACCCTCTTGGAGGTTTTTTTACAAGATTTTGGGGCTTCCACAAGAATTTCTGGTTGAAGTCCAAGAAAGACCCTTGCTTTTCTTGTTAAAAATGGCGTTTGGAGGCAAAAGGGTTCATTCCAAGACAAATATCTTTCCAATATTCTCATTGAAAAAGTAAGAAGATGCAGGCAAGCTGGCATTTTTCTCTCTAGAAAAGAACAGTTTTGACCACACCATCTTTTTCTGATGGGGATATCTTTCCTTTGAAAGTACATCTCGTTCTCTCAGCCATGTTCCTAAACGCAGCACGTTCAGGGAAAGCAGCAAGACACGACTCGTCCCCTCTCACCAGACACACAAAGGTTCTCCAGCTAAAATTAGGTGAAATAATGACACATGTAAAGAAAGAAAAAAAAAGTTTCAAATAAACTCTCCATTTTTCCGCTCCTCCCCGCTCAACTGCGAGCTCTTCAAAGTTTCTCCTCTCGTTGAGTTGAGTCATTAGTCTTCAGATAAGTGATGCTTGAGCCTTTGCTTGAGCCTTTGATTAAAATTACTGGGGAGCGTCTCTGCATGATTAAAGAGAGATAACACAATAAAAGGAAGAGGACTTTACACCATTATTATGGCAAATAAGTGCAATTCCCAACCTGAGAGCTGCATCAACTTGTCTAATGTAATAAATGCTTCCCCTGTCGGAAATGTGTCAAATTAGACTTGGAGACATCAGCCGTTGGTTTTCAAAGGCCTCAAAGTTTTACGGGGTGCTGTGTGACTGCGAGCCTAACGTGACGAAGAGCTGGAAGGTGACACTGCCCCATCAGGCAGGGGACAGAGGGACTGACACGGGCTTGTTAGTGGCTGGCACACACCGGGGCAGCGTCCGTCACCTCCAAGAGGCAGGAGAGGGTGCAGACAGACACACAGATGCATGATGGGGGAAGGAGGAGTCTGGAAGGGTCAAGGGATGGATCTGGGGTCCAGGAGAGGCAGGTTGGGTCTGTCCCATGCAGCAATGCACTCACATGTGTGAAGGTTTCCCCAAGGCAGAGCCACCAGCCACAGGGTCCGTGCAGTGAGCATCTCCGGGAGCTTGGTCACACAGCAGGGGAAACACCTTTGTCTAGAGAAAAAGAATCGTTTCCAATCTTACCCAAATAGCTGTCCTGAGGGGGAAAAAAAAGTCATTTTTAGTCCAAAGAGAATGTCTACCCAATAATTTATTTCAGAAGAGGTACACGATCTGACTCCCTGCTATAGACAAGCCATGAGACAAGCTCTCCGAGAAGAAAGGATCATTCATCCCCTCCCCAGGCACGAAGTGGGGCTACATTCTGTAACTCGAGGAGTGAAGATATCATACTGCTGGTGGCTTGTAAAAGTGTAGACAGATAGCTCACGGAAACATCCTATTTGTAGCTTAAAATACACCAGTTCATCATGCAAATGATATGTCAACAGAATAGCTGTACTTGGCAATACTTCCCGGAGTAAATTAAGCAGTTAAACATGCCATGTGTAATATTAAGGAGGTTACGTGTTACATAGAATAAGCAGACGAAGCCAAGTTGTCAGGAAGCCAGGTTTCCTCCGAAATCTGAAATTCAACTCAAAGGAACCACGGTGCGGGCATCTTCCCACTGGAGCAAGGCAGAGAGGGGGAGGTTTGGAAACAATCAAGCTGTGTTTCTGCCAAGACATCTCGAGGTGACATGGTCCCCTGGTGACTATCCAGGAGATGAACGGTCCAGTCCCAGCTCCCCAGTTGGTATTTCAAGAGCCGGTGCACCCTGAGGGCTCATGTTGTGCATTTTTCACAGCTTGAGCTCCGTACACCTGGGAACTATTTGCAAGGGTCAAAATAATGCATGAGCCAATCTTCCCAAGGCTTTTTGCTTCCTGGAGGGTGGAAATACCAGGCAAGGGAGGGGAAGGGAAAAAAAAAAAAAAAGCACTCTTGGATTATTTCAGCTCCACAAATTGCTCCTTGAGGCAAGTAAACGTTGTAAAAAACATACAGAAATATTCAGATTCAAGTTTTACCAAATACCAGGACATTTGGATTAATTCAAGTGTCAGCAGCCCCCAAGCTTTGCTAGTTATTTCAGGCTCCCTTACATCAGCAAATGTTTTCTTTTTCACAGAAACTCAAAGTCCAACCTGGGGGCTCAAAGGGCCCAAAAGAGTGAAATAAAAACATTCCCTGCCTGCCCCATGAACCAGCTCATTACACTCCAGCCCTCACACTGCTCTCCAAAGTGAAAACAGCTCCGGTGATTTATGGAGAATCAAAGCTAAAATCCCGTTTTTTTTACGACGCTTGGCTTCAGGGTGTTGTTTGAAAGGGATGCAATGGAGCGAGATGTGGAGACGAGCGCTCATCAGTCCCACCTTGCCTGGGATGCTCATCCCACCCAGACCCCAGCCCAGCCCTCCTCCAGCACCTCCAGCCTCTCCCAGCTCCCCTAACCCATTCGACACCCAATCTCTTCACGGACACCTTATTTTGAAGGGAAAGCTCTTGTCTGACTTAGGCTCCAAATTTCAAAACTTCTGTGAGCCTTTAGGCTAGTATTTTTCACACATCCTAAAAAAAAAATAAAAAAATCCCTCCCCCTGCAGACACGTGTGCACATTCCTCATGGTCTGCTTCCCCTTAGGGCCCCACGAGCCCGAAGAGACGATAAAACTGCAGTAACGTAGGTGTTTCTTAGGCATTTCTTGTCTGACTTAGGCTCCAAATTTCAAAACTTCTGTGAGCCTTTAGGCTAGTATTTTTCACACATCCTAAAAAAAAAATAAAAAAATCCCTCCCCCTGCAGACACGTGTGCACATTCCTCATGGTCTGCTTCCCCTTAGGGCCCCACGAGCCCGAAGAGACGATAAAACTGCAGTAACGTAGGTGTTTCTTAGGCATTTTCTAACAGTTCACGACCCTGATTAAACCCCCGTGAGAAACGCAGTAGGGTGCATCACATAACCCTGAAAAAAAAAGATGGGTTTGGGTTAATTGCTTCCAAAACATCCAGTGATGAGAAATCCAGCAATAGCACCAAATCATTTCCTTCGCTGTTAAAAAACACCACCCTGCTCCTGGGCTGGGCTTGTCCTGGCCAAGCCATCCAGACGCTGATGCTTGTGCAGCTTTTCCCTGCCATGGTGTGAAGCTCTCCAATTCCCTGCTGTGGTGTGAAGCTCTCTGATACCACCGTTCTTCTTCCCTGCAGGTGTAATGGTGCCATCAGCCAGCTATTACCCTATCTTTGCTAAATTAAGCAGATCACACTCCTCGATTTGCTCTCCGAAAGGTGTGATTTCCTACCCATTAGTATTTTTCTGGCTCTTCTTTGAATCTCCGCCAACATTTCCACACCCTTTTTGGACGGCGGATACTGTGCCGAGTACAGGGCTAACGTAACCTCCCTACGCAAAACTGGCCGGAGGATCACAAGTTGCTCATCAGTGACCCACTGTCTCCCCAGGGCTTTCCTGAGTCATCCTTACCCAATCCTGCAATTATTCTCTGCATTCCCTGGCTCCACGGCTGGGCATCCTTCCCCAGATTTAACAATTTAGGAATGTTTTAAGCTGCTCATCTAAGTTGTCTCCACTGTCAATAGAGAGGAAGAGGCATTGTCCAGAGGTGATTCATCCCACTCTAAGGGTTATCTAACCCTTAGAATAACTCATCTTTGGAGGTGCCTCCACCTTTCCTAGGACGAGGAGTGGACCCCACATACCTAATGTTTAGATGGCCTCAGTCAAGTGAGATTAATGGTCTGACACTTGACCACATCAAAATGCCACGCCTGCTTGACCCAGGGCTGATGAACAATCCCAAGGCTCTGTATCATTAACCAGGGACACTTTTCTTCCCCAGTCTTTATGTCACTTGTCACATTTATCAATGAGGATTTAACAGATTCTTCTCTTCTTTTTTTTTTCCCCTGGCTCATTGCTGGGGACATTAAATGGGATAGGGTCAAGACCAGCTTTTTAGGGTGTCCATGAGAAACAAAGCTGTTTGCTGTGGAATCTCCTTTTAGGACTTCATTTGGAAACCAATTACAAACCCCATTTATTTAATGTGCACCATGTTGATTTTGGATGGCTCCACTTTATCCGTTAGGATGTCCTGTGATACAAAGCCAAATGCTTTTAAGAAGTTTGACCAGTTTAAGTGCAGAGGGTGACAGCTGGCCTCCCTTAGACTGATGGGCTTTGAGGGCAGGAAGAATTATCCCGACCAGGGGTCTGACCTCCTGAGCATCACCTGCTATAAAGTTTTATCCATTAGGCTCCTTTGAAAATCCCAACTATCAATCTTTCAGGTCCAATCCTTTCCCTGCACAGCTCCCCTGGAAGCATCACCGTTGCTCAGAAAGCTCAATGGTATGCTGGTGGGGGTCAGGGAGGGCTGGACTCAGATCTCTCCTACCTGTGTTGTCCTAGCAGCAAGACTCCCGAAAAGATTCATATTTTCCACGCTGCTAATTTTAGGTCTTTGCTTTCCAACACCCACAGACTTGGAGACACAGCCCGCTGCCTCGCTGCAGCTTAAATGCTTTCTAATGGCCCCAACCCAGAGATTTACACTGAGCCAACTCGCTTTGAAACCCTTCCATAAAAACGCCTTCTGCAAACAGATTTGTTTCATTATCGGCAGGCCTGAAAGCGCCTGAAGTAACAAACAACTTCAAACTCCTTCAAATTTATCGTGGCACTAGGTTTGCACTTCATTTAAATCCTGTGTACCTGGGTGCACGTCTCATGGCGGGGACAGGGAGGGTGGATGGAGAGCCCTGGTGCGACGTATCCGTGATGATGGTGCAATAAATATTGGATGGAGGATCTATGATAACATCTATTACGGCTTTATGAAATATTGATAGCATCTGAATACATACTGCCTCCCGAACAGCTCGTTCTGGAGATGTTTAATGAAAGACATCTGTCGTTTTATCCTTGAATCTACACGCGGGCGAAGTACAGCCGCTATCCTCGCTGTCATCTCAGGAAGGGCTTCCAGAGCTGGAAGGAAATGGCATGAAATACTCAGGCTCCCCTATCTGGAGGGGTGGAAGGGAGAAAGAGACTCTTTTATGTATACGGAGTCTTTCATTTTGGAAATGAATTAACTTTGTGCTTCCCTGAAATCAATCCCTGCACAGACAACTGGCTTGAATGGGACCAATAAAAGCCTGCGCAGGCTGCCGCGGTGCAACAGCGGGAGAGAATCGGGGCTCCCAGGAAAATCAGCTCATCCAGCAGACTTTTATCACTCATCCTGCACTTCTCACCATTCAACCCTGTGTGCAGCACCGGGGCACAGCACCCTATCCGTGTGTGATCCAAATATGTTAATCCCCAATACATGTTCACCCCAAATGCCCAACGTATTCCCAAATTAAGGACACGTGGTGTTATTCCCCACCCCTGACCATAGAAGGGGGGTTGGACCTAGATGATCTCTAAGGTCCCTTCCAACCCCAACCATTCTATGATTTCTCACCTTGCCAGGTTTCTCCAGAAACACACCATCCCCACCCCCCCATACATTTTATTATTTTTATCTTTACACGACAAAATTCACTTTTGTTTTACCACGTCTGCCTGCACGAAGCACAGCCTCCCCTGCTCAGCTCCTCCCAGGGCAGGGAGAGAGAGCATTTAAAAAAAAAAAAAAAAAAAAAAAGAGCTGTTTTCCTTCCACGACTCCCTTCTTACTCTCTTGGGGAATGAAAGGTTTCTCTGGCTGTCCTGCAGCATCTTCACGAAAGACAGGAAAGCCTTGTATGAGGAATAGGTCCTGAAATCCCATCTCAGGGACAGAATTCCCACAGGTTTCCTGGGATGGGGAAATTTCGATGCACAACAGTGACCCTCCTTTATCCATCTCCTGGGTGCATCTAGTGAAAACACAGAGATATTCCCCTGGCAAAGGACATACCCCTGTTGACCCTGGGAGCAGAAGGTGACCCTTGGCTGTGAAGACAGACCAGGGTCAGCACCCAGGAGAGGACTGGGTCAGCCCCCGCCGCTCTTGGCCAGGGCAAAGTCCCCACAAAGAGCCGTGCACCGAATCTGTGTCAAGCAGACTGAGGTGAACCCGCTGTTATTCCTCATCTTCTGTTGTGGTGTCAAAGCTGTGTTAAGAGGAACGGGCGGAAAGCACGCTGCCTTCAGAAGCCAGATGTAATTGAAGAGCATCGACCTTTCCTCACCTGCGGAGAGAAGATGTAGGATGAAAGCGCAGCACAAGGCAGCGTTGGCTCTGTTGCTGTGCTTTGTCCCCGTTCGGTCCTCATCAAGAGCAGCCTTTAAGGGTCCAGCTGCTTGCTTTGCAGATGGGAACACACGTTTCTGCCTTTCGTGCCCTGAGCCACAGCCCCAGGGAATGGCACAGACCTCCCAGACCTATTTGTTACCGCGTAGGAGAGTCTCCTGTATTTATAAAAACAACACGCGGCGCTCCCCTGCTCTCTGAATTAATGGTGGGTGCGATCGTGTTTTCTCTTTACTTACTTCAGGAATCTCAGCGCCGGAGCCACCTCTGCTCTTCATGCAGGGAAGCATCTCCTCCGCAGCCTGGGCTTGAGAAAAAATGCAAAGCACTGTAAAAACATTGTCAGAGCCGTTTCTTGGTCCTGTCCATTTGCTCTCATTCAATTTTCCTCTATGTGGGCTGGGAGGCAGGAGCAACACTCCATGTTCATATGGAGACCAGCCCTGAGAAGTTCTTAAGCAAGGTGTGAGGGCACAAATAAATGCAAGTGATGATAGACTATGATCTGGTTTTGCTGGGTTTTTTCCCCCTAATCTCATTTCTTAGTCTAAAATGCATGTCTGTCTTTAGTGAAAACTCAGCATTATAAGCTTAGCTTCCTAAGAAATTGGCTCAATTTTAGCACTATTATTTTATGAAAATGAGAGTAAGATCTTGCTTCTTCCAGTAAATTATACCACTTCCTAGCTGAAGCTTCAAACCAATTCAGTGAACATCCCGAAAGCCCTTGTGTGGCCGTTTCTTACTGTGGTAACTTAAACGGGGTATTAAATAGCATCGTTAGCTAAATCAATGCAGGTTTAAATAGTAACCTAGGAAAGACAAACACACGCTCCACCTGATCATTTCTCCACTCCCTAGATTACTTTCCCAGCCCCAGCTTGGGAGCAAAGTGCTCCAGGCTCTCGGCTCACCCATCTCCAAGCAAGGTCAGACACATGGAGTTAATTGAAGGTTGGATGCTGATGGGCATCAGGGTTGGTGCTGCCCTTTCCCCTTCTCAAAGAGACCCATCCATAGGCTCAACCCATCTCTGCCCAGCCTCTTATTAAGGTTTTTCTCTTTAAGCACACACACCATAAAGACAGCAGCCAAACCCAACCCTTCGTCCTTGCCCATCCCGCCTCCCCGTCACCTTCCGTCTTCCACCACCGCGTATTTCTTCTACCTCCCTCCGTCAACCCCTTCTCAATGGCATTTCCCTTCCTGCTGCCAAATGGATGCTTAGGAGCATGGAGGCAGTAAAACATTGCTCTAATGTCCCTTGCTGATGCACGGTCTCCTCCCATTATTGGTATAGCAGCATCAGGTTCTGCGCCGTTAATGGCCTTTCCACTTGTTTATAGCTTCGCTGGCACCGTTCCTGGATTTTGCACTGCTGGTTTACGTCCCCTCGCTGCTTCGGGGACGACCTCCCCTCAAGCAGCAGGACTCGTATGTCATGTGTGCGATGGGTAATTCAACATGTGGGAGCCGGTGGGGGGCATTGCCAGCAACCAGCACATCAAAAACCCATTACAGCAACGCCGGTGAACCTCATCTTGGATGCCGGGGGGGGGGCTTGGGGGGAGAGGGATTTTTATTTTTTTTCTGAAGTGAGTGAATAATTCATAGGCAAACCACCATTGACATGATAAATTCCTCCATTTCTCCTCTTTTGTGAATTGACAGCGAACAACTTTCCAATTCCTCCCCTCTGCATTTTCATTATCCAGAATTATTCACTAAACAATCGCTCGGAATAATTCTGGGGAGCAAATTCTCTGCTGGGGACGTTGGTGCTGACGTCACTGGAATTAGTGCCAGCGGGAGCTCTGGTTCAGAGGCGACAGGCCGTCCACAAGCCTTTCATCGCGAGGATTTGGTCTCTGGATTTTGAGCCATGCTGATTAGCTGTGGCAGAGCACGGAGGCTGGACGGTCCTGTTTTCTCTTCCATTAGATGAGCGGAGTTTTCAAAATCAGGTTTTCCACCATGAATACTTATGTTTACAAATTAACAGGGGTTGAAATTGCCGAGATGCAATGATATATCACATTGGCGCTTCCAGGAACATTTCTGCCAGCCTGTTTCATCTCCAACCCTGCAGGACAAATGGGAGCAAAGTGGGATTTCTACATTTCCATTTCAACTGCCGCAAACAAGCCCTGCCCTTTCCAGGAAGGCTCTGCACAGTGCCGTACCGGCTCTCTGAACCCATCCCCAGGCTCACCAGTACAGCCCACTGCCTTTGATATTCATGGGAAGCGAAAGAAAACAACGGAAGGTTTGCTTTTTAATTTCATGGGAAATTTGGAAAGTGGCTTTTGCTTGGTTCTGCACTTCATTTATTTATTTACAAACTGACCCAAACCCCATGTGAACAACTGAATGTCTCCAGTATACTGCAGCTCTGACTCAGAAACTCCTTGATATTTATCCGCCTGCAGTTTGCAATAAGTTAAACCCAGCTGACCTGAAATATCAAATTCCGAGGGAGCATTTTGGCTGATGACTCCTGGTATCCGACAGCAAACGTCTGGAGTGTATTTTCTGTATTTATTTATTGTAAATGAGACACCTGACACCATGAGATCATAAGCAATCTCCAGCTCTCTCCAAATCACCAGTAGGGTTCCAGTTCCGAGCTTCATAACATCATCAATTCTGCTGCAAAACTTTCTGTGCTGATTGTCGGTAATTTGCAACACATACGGTGGAGGGAGAGAATTGCTTGCAGTTCTTCCCCTTCATCTTTTTGTGAAAATCAGCCCATGTTGGGCAGGCCAACCAGACTGTCATGAGCATGAAAAAACCCTAAAAATCTGGGGATCTGACTCTGTTCTTTGAAATGTTTTAGGTCGGTGGCAAAATGTAAATGTCATAACCATATTTCCAGTTCTGCCTCGGGGAGCATATTAACTCCTTTGGTCATTTCTCTGATTCAGCATCTGCTTTCCCCACATCACATCCCTGCGTTTAGGCTTAGGTTAATTTCTGTCACCATCCCAGACCTACATGTTTACACAGATGACAAACTAATTTCCCAACGACTGACAATGCTTCATAAGCACAAAACCATTTTCTACAAAAAAATCAGGATCTTTCCTTGCTGCTAAAACCCTCTGGTTAAAAGTTCTTCCACCACAGAGAGGAGAATTCCACACCAAGGAAACACAACTGCAGACCAGCAAGCTTTCCTTCAGATAATTGCACCTCAAGGATCATCAAGTCCAACTGTCAACCCAACACCACCCAACCCACAAACCCATGTCCCAAAGAACCACATCGACACGTTTCTTGAACCCATCCAGGGATGGTGACCCCACCACTTCCCTGGGCAGCCTGTTCCAATGTTTGATCACTTATCAGATATAAATCTGATCGACTTGTCCATTAGCAAAGGATCAGGACAAATCCAGGGGTTTATCATTTCGATCTCACTCTCCTTAAGAGATGCATCCCTGTGCTGCAGAATGACACATTTCTGGTACGGGGCAGCTTTCCCTGCCCACCACCCTCCCATCCTGGTGTCTTGAAAAAAGAAAATCACAATTCAGGTTCAAGTCCCCAGCCATGCCATTGACCATTAAACACAATCTACTCCTTTATATTTCAGCCAAACCAATACAAACCTCAAAGACAGGAAAAGAAATTAAACCAGAGCTGCTGTGTTTAGTCCCAGAAAGCACAACCGTGCTCTTCTCTCATGAGCACAGGGTACCCCCAAAAGCCAGAAGTGCAGCAGAGTTGGGGCATCCTTTGGGATGAAACTGCTGCCTGGAAAAATGCAGTTGGCTGGTGGAAAGGTGATTGTCCCTTGGTTGGGTTTTTTATTTGGGTTTTGGGGTGATGGGAGGCTTTTTTACTAAAAATAATGGATAGGACCTGATCCCCACCTCTGCCTTACACCCTCGCTCCTCTCTGCTCTAATTAAAAGGAAGGAAAGCACATGCCCAAAGCAGGGAGATGCATCCTTCCTCCTGCTGGGACCAGGAGGTTCCTTCTGGCAGCATGGGGTGAGAAGAGCCTCAGCAGCGAGGTGAAGCCAGGGCACTCTCCGGCTGCAGCAGCTGGGCTGGCTCTGCAGCCCTCGTTGCCATGTCCCGTGCCAGTTGGCACCGTCGATGCCATGCTGCTCTGGAGCACCCTTATCTCTCCAGGAGAGGCTTTCATCACAGCCCTCGAGCACTAGGAAATGGAGACACTCCACTCTGCAAATCAATCAGAGGCGGAGGACGGGGAGGGGAACAGCTTGTCCCTGCCTGTCACTCCGTGGAAGCCTTGCCTTTCACTAGTGACAGCTGATTAAGTCCCAACTAAGCTTGGGCAAAACCGGTGCCCCCATCTGATGCACAGCAGGGAAACCACCAAGAAGTTTTATCTCCTGCCTTCAAATGACCCACCACGGAGGCAACAGCCAGCATGGGGGTCCCTGGGACGCAGAAGGCTTGGATCACACATATGGTCCATGCCATAAGGGCTGTAAATCTGCAGACTTTCATCACCAGGAAGCTCTGGTCCAGGCTGGACTGGCTATTCCCCCCAAGCTTGCTGGGCTCACCATGCAGTGAAAACACAGTGGTAAGATCCATCCAGGCTGGATGAGGCTTTGGGCAACCTGGGCTAGTGGGAGGTGTCCCTGCCCATGGCAGGGGGGTGGAACTGGATGATCTCTAAGGTCCATTCCAACCCAGACCATCCTGGGATTCTAAGACAGTCTCCCCCAGACCCACAGAGGGAGGCTCCAGGGGGGCCCCCACCAGCTCCCCCCACCTGCAGCAGAGCTTTTCCCCAGGCTGTCCAGGTGGGAGCAGGACACCAAGGAGGAGGGGATGGGTGTCTGCATGCCTGGCACAGTCCCTGCCCCCAGACACCCACGCAGGCCTGCAGGGTGCCCCCCCGCCCCCTCCCCTCCACACAAAGCACCAACCTGCCCTCCCGGGTGCTGCTTTTCTCCTGGCAGTTTATGAGTCACACCGTTGATGTCACCTCTTCGCGTCACCGGAGCTCTGAGATGGATTTAATGAGACTTTGTTTTCTTCAGCTAGAGAAAAACCTCAAAGCAGCTTAGTCTCAAGCATCCTGAGCAGCCACAGCAGGTCCCTCTGCTACTGCCACTGTCCCCACAGGACAGATACAACTGCACAAGGGGCCAGCAGGCTGGCTGACGGCAGAACTGGAGCATCAGAGATTTGGGGGACAACATGCCAAAGTCCCACAAAGTTGCCCTTGTCCTCATTAGAGCCTGCTACATGCCACCCTCCTCACAGGAGGTGGCAGGTGACATCCTGCTGTGCCTTGCACTGCCCCAGTGAAGCCACATGTTGGATGGAGGGAGAGGTGGCAAAGCGGTGGTGGCACCATGCCTGCAGTCAGGGGACACAGCAGCATCTCTAAGGGCTCCTGCACTAGAAGCTGGGATGTTGGCCATTGTCCCTGGTTGACATTCATCCATGCATGGTGGCACTTACCCACTGACGCCAGTCTGGGGCCACCAAACCCCAGGCACAAGCCACGGTGACATCTTGCTTGGGCTGCCCAGCAGCTTTTGTCACACCCAGGGAGTGAATCCCGATTTACACCAGTAGAGAGGGAGATTTAAACCTGCAGTGTTTTAAATCCAGAGGAACAAATCCTTACAAAGCAGAAGAGAACAAAATTAATTTATAAAAATCAAGGGAAATGAGGAGCATTTTTCTCTCTTTTATGAAGGTCACTAAAGAGGGAGGCATCACGTGAGGTCCCCGAGAAACCAGTAATGTAAATAGTCAGCGGACAGAGGGCATCTTCTGTTAATGAAGGTGTCTTGCCAAAATACATAGGCATCATATAAATTATTAGATAATGAAATTCCAGTTAATTTGCTGCCTGGTCAGCCACAGCCCTCCTGCCATGCTCCTGAGCCCAGCCAATAATATTAAGAAAGAATTACATTGGTACTCGTGCAGCTGGTGGATGTGATTGCAAAACCAGCATCTTCTCCAGGATGAGGTGGGGTGAAAGCCACCACCCCTGCTGGGACACGCACCACTGCTCTCCCATGGCACGATGGGCATCTGTGGCTGCAACACAGGTCCTCGAGAGACCACTGCTCTCCCATGGCACGATGGGCATCCATGGCTGCAACACAGGTCCTCGAGAGCCAAAAGTGAGGATTCTCCACCAGTCTGAGGACAAGGAGTCACATATTTATTTCAGAGGTTTGCTTGGTAACTCCCACTTTCCCCAGGGGCTCTAGAGAGTTGACGATGTGCAAAGTCTCCAGCCAGTGGGAGTCTGTCACCTCTCAGCGTGTCTTAGGGGTGAAACAGGCTGGGGTCAGTGCTGCAGACTAGAAAAATCTGAGGTATTTCAATTTTCCTCCATCTCACTACCATAACCCCCAGCTCCAGGCTCAAGCACACCCATTCCATCTCAACCAGTGTCCTGCCCTCAGGAATGGCCAACAAAATCATAGAATCACAGAATGGTTTGGGTTGGAAGGGACCTTAAAGCCCACCCAGTGCCACCCCCTGCCATGGGCAGGGACACCTCCCACTAGCCCAGGTTGCCCAAAGCCTCATCCAGCCTGGCCTTGAACCCCTCCAGGGATGGGGCATCCACAGCTTCTCTGGGCACCCTGGGCCACTGCCTCACCCCCCGCACAGGAAAACATTTCTTCCTCACATCTCATCTCCATCTCCCCTCTTGCAGCTTCAAACTATTCCCCCTCGCCCTGTCGCTACACTCCCTGATGAAGCGTCCTTCCCCATCTTTCCAAGCATCTCGGGAAGGACACAAGAAGGAGATGACTACATAAGATCACTTCCCAAAAAGTCTCTTCCAGCCCTTACCTGTTTTGCAGCTTTGCATTGAACAGCCCTGGATGGATCCTTCTGCCCAGTTACTCCCAGACCCCTCATGTCACCTTGCCCCCAGCTCTCCCCCCTCTCCTGGGACAGGACAGGAGCTGTCTCTGTCTGTTGGGACCTGGAGGGGGTTCCCAGAGGATGAGGAGACACAAATCCCCCTTTTTGCTCTAGTGATGCCCTGATCCCCTGGGTAAAAAAAGACCCAAGAAAGGCTGGGGGGCATCTTTCCCGTCAAAGAAAAGCTGCAATCACTGAAAGCAAATACAAAGTGCAGGATCAGGTCTTGCACCTACAACCTGGAGTGGGTTTGGAGTACAAACCCCGTTATAACCCTTCCCATTACCCTTCTCCCTCTGCTGCTCTGAACTATTGGTGCCTCATAGCACCAGATATTCAGCATGCTCCATGTAATTTTAAAACCATTATGTAAGCTCCTCTCTCTCCCCCCCATCTCTCGATGT
This sequence comes from Pterocles gutturalis, assembly GCF_000699245.1. NCBI lineage: Eukaryota > Metazoa > Chordata > Aves > Pterocliformes > Pteroclidae > Pterocles > Pterocles gutturalis. Next base: position 19,654 of record NW_010119242.1, on the reverse strand, counting down.
CTCCAATTGGTGTGTCAGAATGTAATTAGCTTTTGATGGGATGTTAAGATTTCTTGAGCTCCTGTGGAGAGGCAGCATAGGGAGAGGCAAGGCAGTGGATTGTGATTGTCACTCCCCATGGTAAGTGCTCGAAGACCCTGGAAGACTCATTTACAAAAATATAAAATAAAATAAATTTTTAAAAAAATTCCAAAAGCAACAGACCCAGTAGGCTTTAGTTTAATTGACTGAAATCACCGAGATTTTTTTTTTACCTCTGTGCTTTCTGCCACTTGGAGAGAAATGGAAATTAACTGTCTCGTGACCAACAGAGTGCCATGCTGATGGTCAGGGCTCAGCTCCTGGAGAGGTCCGAGCTGTTCATTTCTGCCTTTCTGACCGAGGCTCTGCTGTAAGCTTTGCTGATGAGCACTCCTCCATCCACGCCAGGAGAAGTCCTCCAGCACTTCTTCACGAACCCACCAACCCCCAGCCGTGCCAGGGCAGGACACAGGGCAGGGGGAGGCGGCAGTTTCCTGCAACCACATTCACAACAGCACATCTGAACATGGCAAAGAGCGACCCACAGCCTATCTCCAAAGAAGAGAGCACTTGAAATCCAGACCTGCAATTTAGGGGTGCCTCTAAACAGCAGCAATCTCAGCTGCCATTGCTGCTGGTGCTGAGCTCCTGCGGTGCTCAGCAAATTACAGCTCTGCCCCACGGTGAGGCACGACAACGGATTTCCTGCATCCCATGGACAGGAGATGTGCACCAGGACACGGGTGCTTCCACCAAGGAGCAGCATTTTCTAGCAAGGCCAGGTGCTTCAGCGTCTAGTTTGTCATCCCCGAGTCCTTCTGCAGCTCTATCTGGGGGGTCCCGTTGGAAGAGAGGAGACACAGGGGGTCTGCAAAAGGATGCAAGTCTTTATCCAGGTAAACCAGGAGATGGGTGTTCCAGGGCTTGCAGCCCCAGCCTTAGTGCTGCAACATAGAAATCTGTCATGGAGTTTTACAAGAACAAATTCATGTTGGTGTCACTTTTTCAGCCCCCACTAGCCGAGCCCTGGGGCAGTGTAAACCAGGGCTGACAATTCCCGCAGAAGAAGTTTTCTGCAAGCTGGCTGAGCCTGAACTTTCATAAGAGCATCTGCCCTGGCCAAGGACAGCACACGGAGCATTTACATACCTACAGATGGTGCTTGTACCACCGGGCAGTATGTTTGTCTACACATCAGCCCTGGCCCAAAGCCCGCTGGAGTCATCAGATGCTTTTCATTAACTTCATTAACAGGCTCTGGATGAGGTCGGTTTGGTCAGAGTCTCCACCGGCACAGACAGAGGCATTCAGATGAATCCTACACAATGCTCGAGCACACGTGCGTTCAGATCAGCCACATAAACCCTTCCCTAAATACAAACCTGCCACAAACTCCCTGCAAACGCACATGGCCTGATATTAATACACCTCTGGCTCTGCCTTAGTTGATGATGTGAAACACAGACACATCCAATCCAATCACGAGCCATTCCCATCAAATGCCAATTCAACTGGATAATAGGCCATATTGATTGTTTCGAGGGCCAGACCAATTGCACTTGTCCTTTTAATGATTATTATGACATTATCTACATTATTTCTGCTCAGCAAAATTAATTCCTTTCTCCCCACCCCGTCCCTCTAGATGCAAGTCCATTCCAGTCTCCATTCCTGCCGAGACAGAAGCTAAGGAGACCTCTGCAAGGACTGGACTTAATTCACTTCTAAAGTGTTGTCAGACAATTGGATTTTTTTTTTTCTCTAATACTGCCAACTGGCTTTAATGGAAAGAAAACAATAAATGTATCTGGTCACCTAAGTAGTCAGCCCCCCCTTTCACAGCTCTGCTGACATTTCTGTCTCCAGCGTGGACAGTAATGCATTCCACTTTAATTTCAACAAATGCTTGCTTTATGATCAGAGACATTTTTCATTTGTACTTGTTTGCATCTCCCTTAAAATTCAATATTTCATTTGGGGATGCAGGGTTATTGCCTGCTCCTCAAAATAAAGCACATGTGGCACAAGGATATTTCAAATTATTTTCTCTGGTTTCCTCCACTCAAGAGCAGCAATTGCCTTTCCAGCCGCTCCTGGGAGCAGCCGAGAGAAGTCAGTCCCAGTCCCTGTACACCGTGGGCAAGACATGGGATTTCTTGGGGCTGCCCTACACAGAATCACCCGAAAAAAAGCAAAAAAGAAGAGTTTGAGCAAGGTTTTGTTACCCTGGGACAAACACATCTGTAGCTGCATTTATTCCTGCGAGCAGAAGCCGTATGTCCCTGCAGTTTCATCTGGACAAAACCCCTCCAGAAGCCACGCGGAACAGATCTGTCCTGACACGCCAACCTCCCCGTCCACCAAACTGCCAGAAAACCACGGGCATCAGAGGCTGGGCGAGCTCCGGATCCCTGCTGCCTTTAGACATTTGTAATATGAATATGAAATAATAAAGCAGCAACCTGCTCCTGCCTCCCCTGCCAGGCCACCCCAGAGAGGGTTGGGCAGGAGCAGCCAGAGCTCCCACGGCACGTGCACCAAGGGGATGCGATAAGAGGACGTCAGTCCCCAGTTTTGGGGTCCAGGTCTGTGTCAGAGCCCAAAAAGAAATCAGATGACATTGTGCCCCAGAGCTGTTGATTATCAGAAGTGGTTTCCTCAGAAATATGCGGTACCTCGACACTCACACACTCTGGAGAAGAAGTAGAGGTGGTTTGCAAGGTGCAGCATCCCCTCTGGCCTGGAGGCTTACCCCAAAGAGACGCTGGCTCGTCGATGAAGTGTCCACCCTGACCCCCATGCAATAGCCGCCAACCCCACTACCCACAGCAGAAAATCCTCTAAAGGCTGCCCGTGGGACCCAGATGTCTCAGAGGATCATTACCGGATGCTCTCACCTAAATACTCCTCTGATCTCTGGCACTAAGAATTGACAAGAGAAGCGGGTTGGATAGATACATAACAATTTTCTAATTTTCTAAGCAAATTTCATTAAAGCTGCTGAACAAGAAAGCCAGAAACGTCAATAACAGAGCAACCAGATAGGGCACGACAAGAGCTCTGAACTCAAACATGGTTCTGCTCTGACCTAGAGGGACCATTTGAGAGGCTGAAGATGTTTGTTCTCCCTTGGCCATTACATCAACGCTGCTGAGAAAAGCTTCCCAGCAAACAGTTTTTAATGATACAGTAATATCTCCACCGGGACCCAACATGAGAATCCTCAAACGGTCTGAATCCATCCTTTGACTGCCTCAAGCCAACAAAACGAAGGGAAAGGGTTTGCATACAGGCTGTTAAAGGTGTTGTATGCTGGAGACCGTGCCTCCCTGTGCATATACACCTTGAATAATGATAAAACACTTGCTGGTAGGAGGAGCCCCTTCGGCAAGCTGTGTGCTTGTGCAGGAGGATGGATAGAGACCTCGGCTGGATGTATTGCTGCAAGATGAAAGCGGCCAGCACTGGAGTTATTCTGAGAGCAGGAATCAGCACAAGAGCTTGTCTCCCAGCTTCTCTGTGATCTCCCATAACAACAGCACAGAACAGAAGGTTTTGTCTCTGTGCAAGGAAGGGAGGGGTGTCCTAGTTCCTGCATCTCAGCAGCACTGGGACACGGCTGCTGCCTCATCACTCTCAATTGCTGTTGTCTGCAACAGGTCTTTGGGAGCGGTAAGTGGACCATCAGCTGGAGGGAAGGTACCAGGATGGTCCTGGGCAGGGGGATCAGATTCTCTCAGTGTACAAATCAGAAGCAACCCATGGAGTGGCTGCAGGAGCAAGGCACTGCTCAACGTCAGAGCGGCACAACCTGCCCAGAAGCAGTTTTGCCCTCATTATCCACATCCACAGATTTCCGATTACGTGTGACACAGCAGCTTGGATTTTCCCCATGAGACTGGTGCTCAAGCTGCCACCGGAGCCACCAGCCTGTGCTGTGGATGTCGGTGGCCAGACCCACCCACGCCCTGTGTCAATGGCTGTAGCGCTGGCAGCTCTGCTGGATCCCACCAGGAAAGATCCAGCAAAGCTCTCTTGAAGCCATGTCTTATTTGTGCTGTTCTTTTGCTTAACTCTCTTCTGGTAGCTTTCCAGGACATATCATCTTGCTCATGGGTTTAGGGTTCATCTAATACACTATGATGTTACTTCCTCTCTTCTGCTGTCTTGCTTTCTCCCAAACTTGATCCTCTCACACCACAAATACCTCTATTTTGGCTTCCAGTCCCAGGAATTTCATTTTAATCACTCACCATCTTGTGATATATGTAATAGTTTAACATTCACAGATCCACCAGCTCTGCTCCTTTGTGTATTTATTGGGCAGCGCCAGAAACCACCACCCACAGTGAGCATCCCAGCTTCCATCCAACGCTCTGCCCAGTGCCGGTCCCTCTGGAGCACACGTTGAAGGACATCTCTTCTGATCAATGAGAAGAGCCCAGCAATAATAATCCATAAAACTAAACTGCGTTAAGAAACCCCCTAGACTCATCTTCCCATATCTAATTAATTTAATACTACTAACTAGCCCTTTCATCTGTCTCTTTCAGGTTTTATTACAAGCTTTTTAATGGAGTTGGAAGGAAAATTGACTCTCCCTTGGTGGGGGTAAGTGACATGTTAAATATCAGTCCCAAGAAAAGTTAGACAATACTAAGAAAGGAAAAGAAATTTGTAAAAAAAAAGAACAGAAAAGGCAAAAAGACCAAATGAAGTCTCCTATGATGGAGAACACTTTCTGTGCCCACACATAAACCTGATTTGAGCTCCTGATGTGTTCCAAGCTGCCAAGAGCAGGCTAAGAGATGAGCTGCCTCTTAATCGAATCAGTTCTGTCTCTGCTATAGGTCTGATGACACCAACACACGGAAACCATGGAGATAACAGAGGGTTCCCAAGGGCACGGAGCTGACAGCAGAATCTCCTTGCTGTCCTGAAACCACGCCAATCAACAACCACTTCTTCAGAGAGGTCTGTGTCTCCTGGCTTTCATCTCCATGTTCTCCTCTCATCTATATAATTTTAAGCTGCAAGAGGGGAGATGGAGATGAGATGTGAGGAAGAAATGTTTTCCTGTGCGGGGGGTGAGGCAGTGGCCCAGGGTGCCCAGAGAAGCTGTGGATGCCCCATCCCTGGAGGGGTTCAAGGCCAGGCTGGATGAGGCTTTGGGCAACCTGGGCTAGTGGGAGGTGTCCCTGCCCATGGCAGGGGGTGGCACTGGGTGGGCTTTAAGGTCCCTTCCAACCCAAACCATCCTGGGATTCTATGATCTCCTACACAGAGGTCCCTCACTGGTGGGCTGGACACAAGAAGTAGGAGTTTGGTTGCAATGGTGCAGCAACCAGCACACCCAGAGATCTAGGGACAAGGCTGCCTGCCCTGGGGACACCAACACATATCAGGAGATGTTCTTGCTGGACAGACATCAGCAGATGTCCCAGCATCCACCCACTTCGTGCCTTCCTCAGGCTGGACAAAGCCACATTACTCACCCCTGGTATAAGATGTGTTCTCATAGTTCCCATCACCTTTAAATTGTTAAAAGTTTTAGCCATTCCTCATAGCTCTCAAGTACTCACAAGCCTTTGCCTAAGAACACTGATGGGCTTTTTCTAATCTTAAGCTTAGGTATCTCTGGAAAGTTTTCTGACTTTTGCTTTATCACTTTTTTTTAGCTGGGAAACTCTCTCCCCTGTCCAAATTGGCCTCGTACCGACTCTTTTGTTAATGCAACTTCCCCTGTCTCTGAAGAGCACACTTACCTGCTTTATTAATCTCTGGGTATTGCATTCACCTTCTCTGGGCAGCTTGTTAAAAATGGATCTGTTGGTGCTTCTATCGATTTCAGGTGCTATTAACACTAATCGCCCTTCCTGTAAGTGGATTTCACGCTGCTTTGGCTGAATCCTGTTCCCTTCCCTCGGCGCTGGGTTGGGGGGGGCTGGCAGGGGGTCTCTCCCATTGGCATCCGTGTGCCTGTAAATTTAAGGAGCTTTGTGTTGAGGATCAATGCTGGAGGTGCAATAGGTGCGAGCACAGGCTTAGCACTGGTGTGAACTGGGAGCAACACTGCGCAGAAGGAGATGGAGGTGCAGGAGTGGAGAGAAAGACCAGCACCTCCGATAAACACCCAGCGTTTGCTTCACTCTGAACTTTCCTGGTCAGGAAACAGTGTAATCCTGCAAAGATGGATTTCTTCCAGCTTTCTCATCCCTGAAACATCCCAGCTCAACAGGCACTGAAGCCTGAAATCCTTTTCTCCACAGCCCTGCTACAGCAACAGCAGCACCCAGGAGATGTGTCCAGAGGAGAGAGGGAGAGCACTAGACACGCTGCAGAACAAAGGGGACCTTCTTCCAAATGCCATGACCTTCCAAACAGCAGCCCAAGGACAGCTGTGGAGGTGCTCAGAGGGGCAGAATGAGCCTAGAGACACCCCCATCCATCCCTAGCCCAGGGATCTGAGCCAGGATTAAACCCAGCAGCTATGCACAGATCCCTGTGCCTGGCTGCTTGGATATCTTGGGAACCACGCTGGTATTTTAAGGTCAAAACAACAGCGAGTCCCAGGGCATCGCCACTCTGGAGAGCAAACTGCTGAAATGGCAACATGTGCTGATGTTTAAATATTAACGAGTCAATAGCCATTAAATCCAGATAAACACCCAGATGCAAAAACACTAAATCTGGGAAACTAATAAGATTATTAGTGCAGTAGGGGGCTTAACTGCAGCAAAATTTGTCAGCCTATTCTGCAGCTGTGTTTGGTTGGGTCTGAATCACACTCAGTCTGGAGAGAAAGAAGAGCTGCAACCAGGGAGCTTGCCTGTGCCATGAGCCCTTTTGGGGCATCCTCCTCCCACTCTTTACTGAGCATCTGTAGCCCAAAGGAGTGGACTTTACCTTTTTGAAAAAAGCCATAAACACTGCCATCCCTTGGAGGATCCCTCCAGCCTTCTTGAGCTATGGACCTGGTCCCAGTGAGGAAGAGACCCTCTCCCTGCACAGCACCCACTTGCTTGCTAGCGGCCATCTCACAGCAGAGACCAGCAAGACACCCCTTTACATACAGAGTGTTCCTCCTCAGAAAATACGTGAGCCCTGTTATGGTTTTGACCCTGGCTACTGCAAAACACCATACAGCCGCTCGCTCACCCTGCCCCCTCCCTTCCAACCCAACCATTCTATGATTCTGTGAGTCTAGGTCTTTCTGAACATACCTACGCTGTGCAGAGTAGTGTCCTAAGGAGACATAGCAACCTCAGCTCTGCAGAGGCTCTCACCAGCCTGGTTTCACTGCTCCTGACAGCTTCCATGGACACAGGTATTGCCATGAGGCACCAGGAGATGGGTGCATGACAGCATATTGCAGAGGGACACCAAGATTTTCCTTCCCAGAAGATGCAAAAAAAAAACCCAGTAGTGTGAGCTGGGCAAGATGCATTCAACCACATAGCACTGTGTGCTTTCAAAGAGAAGCCAACGTGCTGAGAACAGAGAGCAAAGGCAGCAACGTTCAGCTCTCTGGAGCAGCTCCAGCTCAGGTCATAGAATCATAGAATCCCAGGATGGTTTGGGTTGGAAGGGACCTTAAAGCCCATCCAGTGCCACCCCCTGCCATGGGCAGGGACACCTCCCACTAGCCCAGGTTGCCCAAAGCCTCATCCAGCCTGGCCTTGAACCCCTCCAGGGATGGGGCATCCACAGCTTCTCTGGGCACCCTGGGCCAGTGCCTCACCCCCCGCACAGGAAAACATTTCTTCCCAATATCTCATCTAAATCTCCCCTCTTTCAGATCCCAGGGGTCAGACCATGGACCCCAGGCAGACACAACCCTCAGCCTTCCCCCCACAGAGGAGCTGTGTCCTTGGGTTGGTCTCACTGGTCCCATCATGGGCAAGGACACCCAGGGAAAAGCACCCCAGGGAAAATGCAGGAGGGGGTGGGATGCACCCTGTACCCGGCTAACGGTGAATCTGGTAAATCCACCTCTGCATCCAAAGGACAGGCTCCAAAGGGAGCAATGCAAAAGCCGTGTTTGCATGGCTCAAAGAGAAGAGAGCGGCCATACATTATACCAGCAATAAATGTCAGCAACTAAAAGCAGGCTTCAATTTCTAACTGCTGATTTTCAATAAAAATAAAGGCTGAATACTACCAAGCCTAGTTAACTTGCAGGCAAGCTGACAGACCCAATCAGCTCGGTTTTCTTTAAACACTGTGGTACCTGAGCGTCTAGGAAATCTGACCTTCTCGTTACAGAACAGACCCTCGTTAGAAGTGGATTTCCCACTTGTAAGTGTGCCCTTACATCTCGAGATACACAAGCAGCAAGTCAAGGTCAGCCATCTCCCAGTGCAACAGCCCACTTATCCCCCAGGTGCTCTCGTATTTACAGCATTTCTCCCAGTAATTCTTTTTCCTAATATTTCTGGCCAGCCCAGATTTAAACAACTGAATAAAACTCCCACCATTTCCCCTGGAAGATTATTCCATGGTCTAACAGACTTTGCCATTATATATTTTTTCTTTTCCTTCGTGACAGCTGAACCTTGATGCAGTTTAACTTCATCCCATTATGTCAAGGTATGGAAAAAAATGAGGAAAACCACAACTTTTAAGAAGAGTGCCTGAGAGGGCAGAGGGACCTAGACCAAGGACCCAGAGGGGTCTGGGCAGGATGGGGATGAGGGGTGACAGGTCCTGTTAATGTCCCAATACTGTCCCCAGCCTGGTGTGGCATCACAGATAGTCCATCTCTGTCCTCTCCCCAGGCTCAGATTTGCCCATAAACTGGAATAACAACCAGTTACTCCAGCGATGCTCCCAGCAACCACTGGATGGGTAGGCTAGACAGAAACCCACATAATTTTGCATGAAAAATTAATTTCTTCTGAACTCAGGGAGGGGGAAAGTTCAGGGTGTTGCAGCTGTAACAGAACATGCTCCTCCTTCCCTAATCAGGATGTGTTATCGGGGAATAATTAAAAACACGTCAGGGGTAATTAAAGGTAATTAAATGCTCTCAGTGGGGAACAAGATGCTTGTGGGATGCTGCGGAGCTGCCAGGCAGAGAGCTGCCTGCCTGTGTGGCACGTCTGCGCTCCGGGAAGGTTCTGAGAGAGGCTGGGATGGGGGGTGAGAAATGCACCCCCATCTCTGCACTGGGGATGGGGGTCCCACAAACCACCCGGGAGCCAGCCCTTAAGGCTGGGTATGCTCACACCTTTAGTTTGCCCACCATTTGGGACATCCTCTCCATTCTCAAAAAGCAAGGAGAAATTACTGAAGGAGCTTTGTAAGGACTGGGCTGGGGCAGGGGGAGAGCTTCGGTCCAGGGAGGAGCTAGTGGCTTGGCTGAGAGCACTGTCCCCAAAATGCAACCACAGCACCTGCGACAGCTCAGCAGACACCAACAGGGTCCAGGAGCGAAATCAAGAGACTGATGGGACTGGAAAACCACTGATTGCAAATGAGAGTTCAGCCTGAAGAGTAAAAGCTTTCCTGAAAATTCAGCAGTCGCTCTCCAGCAGCGTCCATCTTCCCTGGATGGGAAGGTTAAAAACTACAGAGTCACGCAGCGGTCCTACTTAGACATGTAAGAAGGTTTGTAAATATCCACTTACAGTTTTATGTTAATTTCAGCTGCATCCGACTGCGTAACAATAGGTGGAGCTAGAACTGCTGTCAGAATGAGAGCAAAGCGACGTGCTAGAGCCAGATCCAGAGCCGGAGTCACCAAGGATTAAGTGCTTCACTGGGGCTTTGGCATCAATAAGGTGCTTCCTCTCTGAGCAAGCACTGGCCAAGGCAACCTCTCCGGTCCTCCACGTGGCTGGGCCACCAGGACTTTCCAGCATCTCCTCTTATTCGAGGGTTTTTAAGGCAGCACTTTAAATGAGAGCCTCTTCCCTGCTACCTTAACAAAGGGCGAAAAACTCATTGACAAGGAACATTAAACCTCCTTTAAAAGCACCAGAGGCTTCAAAGCCTTTCTCCAGGCTGCAGAGCCACTATTGAAGCTGGGTGCCCATCACCCTGGTTGGCTGGGCTGCTCCCCGAGTCAGCTGCAGGCAGCTGGGGCCGTGCTGGTTTTAATGGGAACCGTTCACCTCGGCCGTATGCAGCGCACGGTGTGAAGTGCCTCTTTGTGAGACGCACCGAGTAATCCCGGCTTCCCGGTAAGATAATTAAGTTCCACTCAACGGTGTGACTGCTACGACTTAAAGCACATGCACAGAATGAATAAGGCATTGTGGGGACTTTTTTTCCCCCCCTAATAAAAATAATTAGCTTTTACCAGTTGAGGGTGTTTCTTCGCCCCTTTTCAGCAGCATTGCTGCGGTGAGCTGAGCCTGCTCAACACCGAAGCCATCCTTGGGCAATCCTTTCCAGGACAGGACCCCGTGGAGGTGGTGCACCCTTTGTGATGCACACGAAGGATTTCTGCAAGAGTCCATTGCCTAAATAAAAAAAAAACCAGCCACAGAAGAGCATTAGTGGATGTGAAAATAGAGAATTACTGGGATGACATCCTTCTGCTGCCTCTGTTTCTGGAGCGTGTTTGACATCCCCATGGGTATGAACACCCCCGTGAGCTGGCCCTGCTGCTGCCCATGCTGTGCTGTGGTGACAAATGGAGGCACAACGGTGGTGACGACAGTGCCCCGGGGGGTCCCTGGGCTGGGTAAGAGTGCTGCATCCTCAGGGCTGGCGCCATGCATCCATACAGCTCCGGGTGAGCCCATATGGCAGGGGCTGCTGGCACCCGCGAGGCATCAGCGCTGCTTGGATGGAGGCTGTCTCCAGATCCCATCTGCCACCGCGGGCTGAGCCCCTCCACACTGGACTGGCATGGTGGGGGGGAAACATTTCCAGCCTGGATGAATCCCAGGATGGTTTGGGTGGGAAGGGACCTTAAAGCCCACCCAGTGCCACCCCCTGCCATGGGCAGGGACACCTCCCACTAGCCCAGGTTGCCCAAAGCCTCATCCAGCCTGGCCTTGAACCCCTCCAGGGATGGGGCATCCACAGCTTCTCTGGGCAACCTGGGCCACTGCCTCACCCCCCGCACAGGAAAACATTTCTTCCTCACATCTCATCTAAAGCCTGGAAAGTCTGAGCATCTCCAAGGGGGTGGGATCCAAATTCAGGAATCCCTCAAATTTCTAAGCTTCGGACAAGGTGGTTGTTGTCTTATAGACCAACATCTTCACCTGCAGATCCCAAAGCATCTTGTAAAACACTCACTTGCTCCATCACAGCAGCAGCACATCCCTGACAGTCCCAGGGATGCAGGAGGACCTTTCCAGCCACCAAATCTGGGCTATTTGGGACCAGTTTCTGAAGCAGACCTATCGCACTTTTATGGAAACAAAGCTGCACACGTTACCTTCAAGAAAGGGTTAAGTTCCTAAGTGGGCTGGTAATTACATTTTTACCGTAGTTTAAAAAGGCCATTTGAGGCCCTACTGGAGCAAACATTTTCCCTTTTAATGACACCATAATAGATTAAGAGGGACCTGTCTCCCAGCAAACATTAAACAAAAGGAGATTGATTACCCCAGCGACCAGAGCAGGCTGGTCTCCTGAGCACACTTTGTGCTGGAGCCACCGGGAAAACAGCTGCAACAGCTTGGGCACAGATGTGGGACAGGCGGGTCAGCGCGGCTTTCCTTCTCGTCTCCCAACAGCCACCGTGGAAGGGAAGATGTGCCAGAAAAAAAGCGAGCAGAAAGTGCTTTCAGGGTGTTGTTGAAGATTTTTTTTTGGTTATTGCAAGATATTGTCCAGGAGGAGGAGCGAAAGGGAGAGGCAGCAGAGGAAAGGAAATATTTATGGAGCTTTAAAAGAAGTGGATGGTTACAACAGAAGGGAAAGTGCACAGAACAGCTCCAGCAGGAACAGGATTAGCTCTTGTAAAGGTTTTTAACTGCTAAAAACCCAGGGTGCTCTGTACTAACCTGGGTGCTCCATGCAAGGCTGGGGGCTGGTGTCTGCCCCATCATCGGGGTTTGGGAGTTTCCTCCATCAGCATTGCCGGTGCTTTGCTCTAAGCCATCCAGCCTGGACACACGCTCCCTGCGCTGGCCTTGGGCCACGTCACCATCCCAGGGGGCTTGGCGATGCCTGCGCTGTCCCCAGGACATGAGCCACCTCCAGCCAAGAGTGGTGGTGGGGACATGGTGACCCCTTACACCCCTGCAGTGGGATGCCAGCCGGGCCAGGGCTTGTCAGTGGAGCTGCCTGGGACTGGCAGGATGGAAATCTGCCTAATTAGTGCCAGGAAAAGCAGCAGCAGCAGGGGCCCGGGTAGTCCCTGCCAAGCAAACATGTTCCAATCAAACTGCAGCTTCTTTGCTCCAAAGTTTACAAGATGTTTCTTTCAAACCCTCATTAAAGTCCTTCTGTCATCCCCCCTGCACCGCCTGGCCCCCGCGCCAAGGCTGAGATGCCGTCGCACGCAGCCATCGCTCCAGCCCCGCTCCTGCTGCCCTCGGGGATGGGAATGTCGGCACACTTGGCATGGGTGGTGTGGAAGGGCACAAGAAACCTGAGGGATCGGCCTTTTCCTCTGTCTGGGTCATCCTCCAGAGACAGCCACCTCTGGAAAAGGTCACGGGACAGCATTTTCAAAGTGCTTTGGGAGTCTTGGGCAGCAAGGTTGTTTCTCCTGAAGCTGCAGATGTGTGAAACCACGTTTAAACCTACACTGGCCAGCCCAGACTGCAAAATGCACGCGGAGAAACAGGTACATCCAAGGTGCGATGCAGCTCAGGCTGGGACGGGTACGGCAGGAGGGATGTCCGCGGGAAAGGCTGGTGCAGGACCCAGTGTAGCAAAAGGCTGGGAATGACCCTAAACAGGGGCTGGCAGGGAGATGAATGGGGAGAGAAACAAGTGATGGAGACGTTGGACATCCCACCACGATGGGTTAGAGCCAGGTGATGGAAAGGAAGGGTCCTCACACGGAGGAGACCGGTCCCTAGGGTGGATGGATGCGGGTCCACGGGGATGGGGTGACCAGACAGCTAACTGGGACACAGTGGGCTTGCAAGTCCCTCACCACAGAGGATATTTCATGCTTACTTTGCCTTTACACTCTCCTCTTGACTTGCTTCTCAGATCCCTCACCACAGAGGATATTTCATGCTTACCTTGCCTTTACGCTCTCCTCTTGACTTGCTTCTCAGACGTTGTTGGAGACCTGGGCTGGTGAGATCCCAGCTCCTGCACACCGCAGGGATCTTCTGGTCAGTGCAGCTGCAAGCGGCAGCCCGACAGAGCCTGAGCCGGAGCTGAGCCACCCCTGTGCACATCCCTGGGTGATGCAGGCAGGGAGGGCAAATACATCCCTGCCAAGCTGTTCCTTAGCATCATCAGAGGGTTTTCAAAAGGGAACAGCCCACACCTCGAACACAATTTTTAAAGATAAGTTAATTTCCTTGGACTCCAATTAAAAGCTCAGCAGCTCTGGGTGAGTGCCCAGGCACCTTCCAGCATTGCAGCAGCCTGGCCTGTTGCTTCGCCACTAATTGCACAGCCCCAAACATCCATTCTCCAGGAGGTGCCTCAGGTGTCTGGACCCAGCACCGAGGAACGTACCAAACTGCAAAGCCCCATGCTCTGCAAGCAGCTTTCCTTCCTGAGCCACACACCCACCCTGCACGAGGACCTGGGTGCACCTGGGCAGGGATAGGGGACCCCAAACTTTGTGCCTGGGGGAAGAGCATCCCCTCGGCGTGTCCAGCCTGGGAGCAGGGAGCCAGGTCACACCGCGTGGCTCTTGCTGTGCAGAGGGAGCACAGAGGAGCCCAGCACCGCACCAGGACATGGGATGGTGAGAGCACTCTGTGTCAATATTTATTCAGCATTTTGAACAATTAAGCCTTTTATTTTCTTTTCACTACGCTCATTAATGTGTTCAGTGCAGTTTGGAGGCAGCGAGATGCCCCACAGAGTAGGGGTAGGCAGGGGAAAAGCGCTAGAAAATACCTGGCTTCGCCACACACCCACTGTTGTGTTATTCCTCTTTTGATGCTACTTTTTATTTCGATTGAGAAATATTTTGTGGTCTGACGCAAACCTCACTCTTGCCTGAAGAGCCAATGTCAACATGGAGTTCTGTGAGCTCCTCAAACGGAAACATTTAAAATTACAGAATGAAAAAAAAAAAAAAAAAAAAAGAAAAAAAAAAGCAGCCTTCCCTTTTCCTAGCTTTGCCTCTTCCTTCCCAGGGATATTCAGCTTTTTTTTTTTTTTTTTTTTCCTCTTTTTTTGGTCTCTTTTCCCTATGAAAATACATTTTGGGGTCTCCAATTTCCTGCCACACCACTCCCAGCTTAAGCAGAGCCCAGCAGTGTCCAGACCCACTCTGCTCCCACTCCAGGACAGCATTCCAGGGAGAAGAGGACCCTGGCAGGCTGTTCCGTGCAAAATCATTCCTCCTGGAGCTGCTCCAAGCACCTTCCCCTCCTGGCACGGCGTGCAGAGGCCAGCCGAGCTGTCGATAGTTATTTAGTTAATGCTGGAAAAAAAAATTTGGAGCAGGAGAAAAAACAACATTTGCCCACAGAAAAATACAGCCCCCAGCTCCTTCCTCTGGTTAATTAAGGCAATGCTGCTAATTAGGCTTCCATCTACCCATCTCACACCCTTTCCTTGGCCAGCAGTTCCCTGCCTGCCCTCATGCAGTCGATAGCCAGCTTTTCCCTAAATAATAAAGCCCATGAAAGCCATGAAATTGGGCAAAGGGGCTTGAAAACAACTTCAGCTTCTGGATCTTGGCAATAGATTTAATTTCAGCCAGAGAAACTCAAACCAAGGGAAGCCTTTGCCAAATAATCTATAGGGCAGCACGCACATGGGTGTTTCAGGTATTTGTGCCCCATCTTTGCGTTTGCTCTTGCTGTAGCAGCACAGAAGGGGGAAACCTATATGTGCACATGCATTTTTGTGTATCCGAGCGTCTCCATATAGGCTTGGTAACGCATCTGCCCGCGTGGATGTGTTTCAGGCTCACTGGAGGGTGTGAGGCTGTTTATTTGTGTCTGTTTATGTATCTGCAGCCCGGCTGTTTGTTGGTATGGGCTGCATTTCCCTCCACATATGTCTCGGTGGCTACGTGCCTGATTGCGTAGGAGAGTTTCCCGTGGCTTTTTGGTGCCATTCCCAGGCAGCTCCAACAGCAAAAGGCACACTCTGCAATGGGAAATTATTAGACAGCATGGGAAGAAGAGGGGAAACACTGAAATGTGGATAATTTGCAGAAAAAAAAGTCAAGTGAGGAAATGAGTACCCTGGAGGGTGTCTTTGAGGGCTCCTGCCAGACACATGGAGAGGATGCGATGCTCAGGAGGGGACGCTGGGGTTGCACCCATGGCCAAGGAGGATGAAAGGGAGAACCAGAGGGAGGGAAACCTCTTGCAGGTGCCCCACCAACTGGCTTTCAACCTGTGTCTCATTCCTTCAGGGTTTTAAAGAGATGTTTCCCACTCACCCTTTTCTGGCATCTAAAGCAAGAAGCACCCGGAGCAGCAAACCTGTCTGTCCACACCTGCACAGCTCAGAGGAGCCGTGCCCACGCCACTGGTGTCCCACAGCACAGGGCTCTTCCCCATGCAAGGGTCTTCCAGTTCCTCCCACAATGGCTCCAAACACCGCAGCCTCCAAGATAACCAACATGAAGAGCCAGCTCCGCAGTTAGGACACTGAAACAAGACAAGGACACACCATGCACGGAGCTGTGATCGCCCCAGGAGGTACGTCCTTGGTCCATCTCCACTTCAGGAGCTATTTTCCCCCAGTCTAAAAACAGACATGGACCCACCACCCTGCAGGCATCTCACACCATCTCACCAGGCTCAAGCACTTTGAGGTGACAGCCACTAGGATCCCCCAATCCAAGAGCTCCCTACATCCCAGGGGTCTGTATATGAACATTCTCCAGCCCTAAGCTCCTGCCCTCCTTCATTGCTCCCACCTGGGAAACACCCTCGCTAATGAAGGTTAATGACTTAATGATCCATCCATCCTTCAGCCTCCTGAGGAGTTCCCTCTCCTTGTACTGGGCTGGGCAGCTCTCCCCTGCTCTCGTGGGCTCACAAGAGGATTTCTGGTCTCTTTGAGCCCCTAATGCCAGACTCACGTGGTTCCTCCACGCTGAGTTCTGGGCTTGTCCACTACCTATGACTCAGTTTCCCTTGCCTGGGTGCCTCTTCATGTGTGAGCATGCAAAGCTTGATGTCCACCCTGCACTGGGAGGGCACTGGGAGCCACTGACACCCTCTGTGGGGTGGCTCAGCCCCATAGCAGAGAGCAGATTCCCTTTGCAGGAAGGGATTTGGCCCTTCTGATCCCAGAAGGTCCTCAGTGGCCAGACTTTTACCTTCCAAATTCCTTATAATGCCGGTGGAACGGCACATGACGACCCTGCTAGTGGAGGACCAGGGGGTGCAGGTGGAAATAAGCCCCCGCCCCAGTCCGCAGGCACCGAGCGATGTTGGCTCCCAGAGTCTCCCCCCAGCCAGACCCACATTCCTCCCCCCCCAGTTCTGCCCCATCCATCTGCACCCCTTGCATGGGGACCAGCCCATGGCACAGCCATGGGGGTGCTGGGCAGGGGCTGCTCCATCTGCACAGACCCCCTGACACCCCAGCTCTCCATCCTCTCTGTTTCCAAGGAGACGTTTAGGTTCAAGCTCTCCTCATACCCCATGAGGTTTCCCTCCCGAGCAACCCACCCAGGCCACCGTGTCGAAGCATCGCTGGGGTTATCTCCATGCCAAGGGTCTCTGGGGGCCCCATCTATTACACTCTTATCAACACCCCTCTTTGGTTCATTTCTTTAACAAATCTCCCCTGTGCATCTCGGTGGAAACAGCCCAGAGATAATAACAGCAGATATGCATTGACCTATGGGATTCCTGGAGTGATCAAACTGTCAGATAACGGAATAAATCTTTCTCGTGGGCTGGGGATTAAATCAGAGAGTGTTAGCTGCTGCGGCTTCTTATTTATTTCTGTTCTTTTAAATTGCATTTCCCTTC
>NW_010119242.1:303-2551 GCF_000699245.1 Pterocles gutturalis | reverse complement strand
AGAGCGTCTGCTGCCTACAGCTGTAAATTACTGCAAACCTTTATGGTAAGTTTAGACACTGAGTCTCTTAACCTTGCAAACACCTCTTGTTTCCCTTAATGGTCACTGAAAGCTCTTGGGAAAGAGAAAGGAAAAAAGAGGAATATGATTTGATAGGAAGCACATACCTTGGCATTGCACAACCGTGCGACCCGGTGTGAAGATCCCCTGAAACGCACGTGATCGGTGTGTAACTCTTGGGTGTTTCGTTGATCAGCTTAATGACCTTGGATGCAGCATTTCATCTCTGCATCACCCAACCCTTCACCCGTCTCTGTTCCCCAAGAGGCTGGGGATGGTCCATACCCCGCAAACAGGGCTGCAGGGAGCTGAGGGCATGGGTCTCACACACGTCCTTCCCCCAGAATGGAGCATTTCCCCATTTGCTTTGGCAGAGGGGGAATATCTGGGCGTCAGGCAGCATCCCTGGGATTTGGGTGGAAGATCACCATGAGAGCCATAGAGCACAGGACTGATGGGCAGCTCCAGAAGAGAGGATGGAGAAATGCCCAGAGAGGGTTTGGTCTCTAGTGTCTATTCAGCAGAAATCTTTGATGTGGTGAAATATGTTCTCCTTACACAAATAAATAAATAAATCCCCCAAAACCACGTAAGTGTGAAATTCTTACTCCCCTGGAAAAGTTTCTACATTTCAGTGCTTAAGTCCCAGTTTCAGAGGATGCTCCTGCCCGACCCCTGATGTTCCTCCACCTCCCCAGGCTGAGCAGCCCCAGGTGCCTGTGAATTAGCAAAGCAGCTGCCTCCAGCACGGTGTATCGGGGTGTCCCTGCAGACACCTGATGGGAAATACGGCGGTAAGACCCTGCTCTCCTCCGGCAGGATCCTGCCCCTCCTGCCCACCTCCCCATAGCCCATCAGCCCAGCTCCAGTGGTACCCAGCCCTGCCCAGGGGATGGGGCGGGGATCCCAGAGCACTGCGTGCGTCACACCAGACACCACAAATCCCACAAAATGAGTTGGATAGCTGGTGCTATTCAGGTGCAAAAAAGATTTGCAATATTGCATGTCCTACAAGGTAAAAAAAAAAAAATCTAATTGAGCTGACACTGCAGAGGCTTCACGCCGCTGTGCCGTGCTCCTGGCCGGCGGTGGGGGAACAGACACCAGCACCGGGCTCCACAGGCCCAATTAGGCTGACGACCGGTCTATTGGTGCTGAGATTGGCAGGCTGATATCAAGTCCAAATGTGGCACATTAGCCTGAAAACACCTTTGCTCTAGGCTGGGGGAAAGCAATCAGAGAGGAGAGCGGTGATGTGATGCCAGCTCTCCTCTCCCTCCCCTTGGCAATTTTCACCCCAGAAAATTCTCTTTGCATATGAAGTGATGGTTCTCAGTCACCTCAGATCCTATTTGCACCAGCCGGCAGTGCTGGGGGCCAGCTCACCCTCCTCCCTGTGCCCGACGGGCTCGCAGCTGGGTGGTTGCAGGAAAAAAGGCAGAAAAGGGGATGGAGGGAGGCAGGGTCTGGTGCACAGGTGGATGACTGTACATGTCTATGTAGACAAAAATCTCCTGCAATTTTCTAATCCTTCCTTGGAGCAACAACTTTCTGAATCCCACCCCAACAGAACCCCATCCACATGCTCACCAGGACGCCCGTGAATTCCCAGGGCTCTGCAGAGCCACCAGCATAGAATCATAGAATCCCAGGATGGTTTGGGTGGGAAGGGAGCTTAAAAATCAAGTTCCAATCCCCTGCCATGGGCAGGGACCCGTCCCACTAGCCCAGGTTGCCCAAAGCCTCATCCAGCCTGGCCTTGAACCCCTCCAGGGATGGGGCATCCACAGCTTCTCTGGGCACCCTGGGCCACTGCCTCACCCCCCGCACAGGAAAACATTTCTTCCTCACATCTCATCTCCATCTCCCCTCTTCCAGCTTCAAACCGTTCCCTCTCATCCTGTCCCACAGCCCCTCCAGCCTCGCCGCCCTGATCTAGACACTCCTCACTGTAAAGCCAGTCCCAACAAAAAAACACAGGCTGTGAGACCTAGCTCCCAGCCAGACATTTGTAATGAATTTTGATTTTATAAAAACAAAAAATCCCAGAGACGCCGAGTCAGCCGATCCCTCTTCAAACTGCATTAAGCGTCCCACGGAGCAGGGACAGACAAGCTGCTCCGTATTCCTTATTTTTTTTTTTTTAACACACCGTCCATTTAAGGCTGGCGAAAGCTTGATCAATAGG
>NW_010119242.1:0-261 GCF_000699245.1 Pterocles gutturalis | reverse complement strand
ATAATTGCTCTGCCACCACCAGCCCACACCACACCCAGCGGGGGACAAGCGGCCAAGTTCAAAGCCAACCCTCCGAACCCCCCCACTGCCGGGCCACAGCCAGGCTCCAGCTGGAGGGGGTTCTGTGGAGCAAAGTAAATGGCTCATTGGGTGCCAGGGACAAATTAGGAAACGAAACAGCCCTGGCACCCCAGGAGAGCGGCAGGAAAGTTCCACTCAAATGGTGGCAAAAAAAGTTTCAGGGCTCAGCGAGAGGAAGAG
>NW_010119241.1:346-27259 GCF_000699245.1 Pterocles gutturalis | reverse complement strand
AAAAAAAAATAGAAGAAACCCATTTCTCTTTTAAAGCTCTCTAATTAGCACAAGTGACAAGAATGGTCATAGAGGCAGAGCCTGATGTATCTTCCTGAAAGCATACAGAAATACATAAGGAGGATATGAAAAAGAACCTGATCCTGGTGATGGGGAGGATTGGGTTTTTCAGTCCTCTCCCTTCTCTTTGACTTTTTCTTTAAAGTGAAAAAAATAAACCTGTGTCTTTCCTAATGCAACACCCCTTGATTTCTCATTAATTTTATATTACATTGATTCCAGCAGCAAAACCAAACCCTTTAACAAATACTTATCAAAATTCCCTATCAAAGCACACAAATTAAGTATGAGATAAGAATCATTTCAGCAGTGAAGAAAACCCTAAAATTAACCTGGGTAATAAAATTAACCACCATGTTTCAACAGATACGGGAGTGGCAGAGTTATCGGACAATGTGAGATACCCATTTCCCTAAATTAATCCTTTCAATCTGGCTCCCTCAGAAGCCTGTTCCTTCCCACACTCAAGGCAGAAAGAAAACCTACAACTCAGGCTAACATGAAAGTCGCACAGACTTTCCATATATTCAAAGTCATAAGCTGAAAGCGAAAGAGTGAAAGACTGATTGACTGCCTGTGCAGTGATTACTCAGCTAAGTCACAGGACAGCATGAGTTTTAGCTACAACGCAGCATTTCCCTCTTCAAGTACCTAACATACTACTAAAAAAGATGCAATATCAGAAGTTTCTTTTCTGATGAAAAGATAAAACCCAAAAGACAGCATTACTAGAACTACTTGAACAAGAGAAACAGCAGCCATAACTCCCTCAGGTTTTAGTCTCCTGTCTCACCACAACCATGCTCAGTCTTGCTCAGCAGACAGCAGCTATCACTGTGACCATCTGGGATGCAGAATACAAACTAGGGATTTAATCCCACCCCGCCTTTCCAAGTGTCACTGCAATTTAAACACCGTAGTTTTAAATACACACACCCAAGAGGCATGCGTTGTATGTGCAGCTACATAGTTACTCTGGTTGGACATCCCGCTATGTTTTTTACATTAAAAACCAAAATCGAAATGAAACAATAAAAAAAGAAAAATCCACCGGACAGAAGACTCTGCAAACATTTCACAGCTGGTCTCATTAACCCAAGATAATAATCTATTAGCATACTTGAAAAGTCTGTTCTTTCCCCTGAAGAACCACGGTGAATGAAAGCAGCATCCCTGATGCAGTCACAACTCACTGCAGCCCCTCTGCTCTTCAACTGACAAAGCCTGTTCCCGAGACTCTGCTAGCATTTCTCACAGGCAGTGTCAGACAGCCAACTGGAAACATCTGTGAAGAACATTTTTTAGCTTTCAGAACAGTTTACTTTGTGTGTCTGGAACACCACCTTTATCAGAAAACTTCTAAGCACTTGGAACAACTTACAGGTTGTTGTTACAGAGCAGTAACACAGATGCTCTGTCACATCAAGTTCAGTCCTGCAACAACAGCATGCTCAAGAGCTACTCACTACCCATTTATTCAAAATCCAAACATAATTAGTAGAATATTTTGAAGCAGGTATCCTACAGCAAGCTTTCAAAAAGCTAGGAGTAGTTTTCTGATGAAAGACGAAAGCACCTATCACAAGACAAATCAAGTACACTCATTTGCTCAGATAATTCACAGCTCCTTTGCCACAAAAGGTGACACAGACAGAAAGGAAGGAGGAGTCATGAATCCCAGTTTCCTATCTCACTTGCATTGCACTCCTGCTTTGTAGTTGTGGGGCTACGCTATCAATAAAAGGTCCATTTAAAAAGTCAATAAGAAGTCTGTGAAACCAAGGAGCTAGCCTCATTCAATCTACCACAGAGAGAAATAAAGCAGGAAAACACTGGAAACCCTGAAGTGTTTAGTGAATGCATTTGCCTGGGACAGCTGGAAAGGATATTTGTTGATTTCAGTAGGAAACAGGAGCTAATGATATAAATCCGAACAGTTTCAAATAAGCAGGGGTCCGTGAACTGCTGGCAGACTGCAAAAACAGAAGTGGTCCACAGCTGGTCCTCAGAACCACAGTGAGCAACCTCATGCACTGCATCGATAGCAGTGTCTACCCTACTAGGTCACATCATCTAATGCAACATTTTTATGTTAGGATGAATGAATGAGAGATGCATTTATAATTCAAGCATGCTTAGTTACCCCAAATAAATAAATTTTGAAATAAAAATTGAAGACAATGTGGCAGTCCACAGCTTCTTGCTTTTTCTTCTGCTGCTCACAAACAAAAAGCTCTTTATGAATGAGAAAGTTACAACATATGTGAAAGAGCTCATGGCTAACTCAAACGTTTGCTATAAAATTCCTTGTTAATCTCATTTTCTAGTCTCAGCACCAAAAAAAAAAAAAAACAACAAAAAAAATAACTCCTACACTAAATGTTCCTCACTGCATTTCTTTCTTCATTTACTAATGTTTCTTCTCAAGTCCAGCTTTTATACTAAAATTATTCCTGAAGCATAGGAAAAGAACCATCATTTTAACACATGAGCTGTGATATTCCAAAATAAACTGGATTCTTAAGCAGCATCAGGCTCCAAATTCATCAGTCAAACCTAGACTAACATTTTCTGCTCTGCCCACTTGAACTGGCACTTTTCTGCGACTTACAAGAACAAGATGCAATACACGTACACAATCTACAAACACAACCCAATGAAAAGCACTTTTTCAAGGTCCAGGCTGTTCCAACCTGTTCCACTGCTGTTCTGAGTATGTCCAGTATGAAACAGTACCTACAGTTAAATGGCACCTTGCCTGCTTCACAGATTGTCTACATACAATATCGCTGCTTTTCTCAGACGCTTTGCTCGGGAGAGTTTGCAGGTAGGCAGAAGACAACCTGTTGTCACTGGACAGGAGAACAGTCACACACATAGAACCTTCCAGACTCTGGGGAGGGAGCTAAGAGGCAGATGAAAAAGCTCAGCAGGGCTCAGCAGGGCTCAGCAGCACAGGCCAGGCCACAGTAGGTTTGTACTCACTCTTACCAGTATCACCATGACTTAGGGTTACCTGTAATTTTAAAAATTACAATGTCATAGCAGTCTTGTTTTTCACTGTGCTGCACAGATGAATGCCAAGCTGGCACAAAAATCTCAGGCAGGATCAGTCAGAAGCTACGTAACAAAGAACATTAAGCCCTTAAGGACGATTAGCTTCAGCAACTAAGGCTGCTTTAGTCTTCAGTTGGAGCTTTCGGTCAGGATTCACCCTGCAGATAAAGCTTTAGAGCTGTTTGCTTATGATTCTCCAACTGCAGTCCACGGGACCTTTAGCAACCTGCAAAACCTGTTAGATGTGGTGCATCGCGACTCAATAAAATTATAAGCTCCCCTACCTTTCTATCCAAAAGACCAAGGTCCATGAGAAATTCTGAGGGTTGACACCAGCCAAAACAAATGTGGGGGGTTCTTGGAGTGGCTGCATATGGTACAAACTCCATGGGGGTAACAAAAAAAAGTACACGCAGACGTGTAACTGCCACTTTATTTCATCTCATGACAGCAGTGTTTTGCAATGCTATTTCAAGAACAGGAGCGTCCAACCAAGAGAAACACAACAACCCCAGTTCTGTGCAGATTTGCTGACTCCTACTTATCTTTGTTCCTGTGTTGAGTGAGAGCAAGATGACCAAAAACACATGATTGCTGGAGAACAGGTATCAATGATCTCTGCTGGTCAATAGTAACACTTTCTATACCAGCATTACAACTCCAGCTCTCCAGAATCAAGAGATCTGCTGAGAAAACTGACTGTAAATTGTCATCTTCCCCCGACTCCACCAATGTCAGGATATTTGCAGCTATACCACAAATAATCAGTAAGATGCATAGCTAAGTCACAGGTATTTTGTTTGAATCTTCTGGTTTACATGTCTATAAGCATTCTTAAATTATCAACAACGGTAGAGTCAATAACAGAACAGAAAAATAGTCCCATCTGTTCTGACTACCTGAAGAATTTCAAACTTAATACAGAGGGAACAGGTAAGAATTAATTAAAAAAAAAAAAAAAAAGGGAAGGCAGGACACAGGTTCAATCTTGGAGATCATCTGCTATACTGCTGGATAGTTTTTATATATAAAAATGTATTGCTGGATACAAAGTGTAATCTATTCATTATATAAACATGTTGAAAGCAGATCTTTATGACCCAAATCTAAATAATCAATGCATAGCTTAATGTTTATAAATACGTGAAGGGTGAGTGTCAGGAGGATGGAGCCAGGCTCTTCTCTGTGACATCTAGTGATAGGACAAGGGGCAATGGCTTCAAGCTGGAACATAGGAGGTTCCGCTTGAGTATGAGGAAAAACTTCTTTACAGTGAGGGTGACAGAGCACTGGAACAGGCTGCCCAGAGAGGTTGTGGAGTCTCCTTCTCTGGAGACATTCAAAGCCCGCCTGGATGCGTTCCTGTGTGATCTGATCTAGGTGTCCTGCTCCAGCAGGGGGATTGGACTAGATGATCTTTCGAGGTCCCTTCCAATCTCTAACATTCTGTGATTCTGTGATTCTGTGACCAGAATGAGTTTAGTATAGAACATTTAGTAATCTCACTTTTTCCAATTCTGTAATCTCTCATTCCGCACTCCAGAGTATCGTGACGAGTTACACTTTACGTCACTATCACAGCATTATACTTCAGCCATAAACACGCAGCCCAACAAAGTGCTCATGGGCTGAAGAACTGAAACCTTCTTTTTTTCTTTTTTCAGTTTTCTTTTCATGACACTGGAAGATCTCACCTAACCATGATCCAAACATGAGAAGAATTACTCACATAAGGGATTTGGAGAGCTATTGCACAGAAGTGTTGCACTGAATGGTGTTTCAGTCATCTTGAACTACAGTAAGAGCACCTGTAGGACAAAACATGGAAGACCATGTAGCTGCTGTCCCCCTTCCTCCATGAATTTATTCAGGTGAACACAGGCTATAAACTCTGAAGAGCAGCACACAAAAGTCCAGCCAGCTACCTTGCTTTCACATTACAAAGTAACAGGGAATACACCTCCCCCCGCACAGCCAGTTTCCACTTCAAAACTCAGCACTCATGACCTGGACTTTCGTTTACTGCCGTCTTGTTGATCCTGGAGCATTTAACACATTTAAAAGCCAGAACAAAGTTCAAACCAGGGTGATAACCCCTGTGCATGTGACTGCTGAGTATCTGAGCTGGGAAAAGGCCTACACCCAGAAGGAAAACCTCTCTGCCTGGGTTCACCAAGTACTTCCAAAATTAGACGAGAGAAAACATGACAGTGAATTTAGTGCAAGCGAAAAAGCAGTCTGAAATGCAGAACTCACTTCTCAAAGGGTATAACTGGCAGGAATACATGCAGAAAGGCCGTTATTCGGTTAGCACCCAAAACCAATATTTCATTTCTCCGAGTGTCTTTTTATCCATTACTCCCATCCCCACTAGTAACGTGAAGAGATGATGTGTGCAAATAGAAAGAATTTTCTCTTTTTTTTAACACTGACAGAACTGAGACACTATTTTGTGACATAAAGCACATACACATAATACCAACAGGATTTATTTTCTGAGAAAGTGTATTAGAAACAGTGAGTTGGTAATTTAAGCAAAATAGCACGTTCAACAGAGATACCCAACATCCCTGATCCATGTGCAGCACTACCTTTGTTTCTGCTACTTCCCCCATGTACAAATCTAACTCCACAGCTACACACGGGACCAAGATACAAACAGCCATCCCTGGGCTCGTGCAGATCCTGCACCCATGGGAAAAGGGCTGCCAAGGACATGGAGCGCACAAAAAGAAAGCCACCCACCGTGCACATTCTTTTAAAAACCACAAGAGTAAACCAACACGGTGATATTGCAAGGAAAACTGGATTCAAACATGAAGCAAGCCTAACCAGCTGTTGGTTAAAGATAAGTCATGAGTGCACAGTAAGACATATACAAAGGATGACTCTGATTACATCATTTATAGTGGCTCAGCAGCTGGCAAATGCCCCACACGTCGGTGTCCTGTGCACATACCATGTGGCTTAGAGTTCCCTGGCTGGCCACAGCCCTGCCACAGCACTGGGCCACACCTTCTTCCCAAATCTAAAAAGGTATCTGCCTGCAGCACATGGCAAGGGTCTTTCAGCACACTCCTAGCTGTAACCTACCTGCCCAGCTTCCATACACGTGTCACAGTTTGAGCACCCCAAGCCCAAGTCAGCTGTGGTTATGCAGGAATTTTGAAGGAGCAATGATTTCCTGCTAGAGAAATGCCCTAAGAAAATTTTTTACAAATGAAGGCAATGCATGTCTACCAGTACTCAAATACCTTGGCATAAATTGCATTTAAAAGTCCAAATAAATATATTGAATTAGGAGAGCTGGCTTCAAGCACAAAGTGAAAGAACAGGACTCCAGAGATTTTGTTTTACATTCCAGCCCATGTACAGACATTGACAAAGTCACTTACACTGCGCCCCAGCTATTACATGGGATGGTACCTCAGCCTCTAGGCACTAACACTACTGAACAACATACTCAGCTGTTCAGTTCGCCAAGTCTCACTCTCACCACTTCTGTTACAGGTAAATTGGCAATGAAACAGTGTACAGCCATTTCACTAGAGTATACCTATGAATCTTAAATACCTGGTTTTTTAAAACAGTAGAACTTATGCTGTTTAAATGTTAAACAGAGCAATAGTTTTTCTTCAGGAAAAAAAAGTACACAAAACCACAACTAAAACCTTTGTAAGACGTCTGCATCCTTGCAGGCAGTCAGTCTACAGGCACTGGCATGGTCCCAATGTGACCCGGAGGCAGAACTGTAACAAATATTTAATCAGATTTCCATTGTAAGGAATAGATAGCCACTACAAATCTGAATCTTGATGACTCAATACAGCAAGGTTAAAGAAGCAGTAGTTTCAACTATATATGAAAAAAATTAGTATCCTCATCACTACTCTTCTTTTAATTTATTTTAAATGTTGAACAAACCAAACTTCTAATACAACCTCATATTAATGCAAGTGGCTTCACGTATAATTTTGTTTCATTTCCTGGCCGTATTTTGCAATAACATTTTTCAATAATTTTGGTAAAATGTTCTTTTTAATACTACAACAGAAAAAAACCAGATGATGATACAACTCTTCACTCACTTCTACATACCGGTGGACTAATGCAGTGAGCTGGAGTTTGCAGTGAAGGTCTACTGCGTGGTAACTGCCAACAATTCAGGGGTTTATTATCCAGATCACCAGATTCATATCTGACCTAGATCATAAGCAAGTAAGCAGATGTTTAATCCTCCAGCTGCCAAGTTCTTCATCACACTATGAAAGCATGCCCATCAAGTCACATTCACATTGTGCAAATATGAGATTAGTAAATCAGCACTTATTAAAAACTTGACAAAGCTAGCAAGGAAGGGGCTTATTTTAGTAACTTGGGATTCATGAGAGCTGCACCTGAATTTCCTCCAGTATTTTCTAAGTATTAACCCTTAATTAGAGAAACAAGTTGTCACAGCTTCTACTCTTGCATACCATGCTGCATCACCAGTTCACTATATCATCTTTGACAGTCAAAGTACATATGGAACTTCGACCAAAGTTGGTCTCCCCTTCCACAGTAGTGATACAATTCAACTAACTGAGGGCAGGGAAATTTCACTAGGCATCAGGCAACATGCTTCTCTATCCATTCTGTTCACCCTCTTCAAAGAGCACAGATTAGCTAGATATAAACTGGCAAACTCAGAAGGTATTATACCACTTTCCAGGATATCCAGCCATCTCGAGAAAAAAAAATGTTGATGCTTGTATAAATACAATTCTAACATTTTAATAGCATTAATTCTCTTGGATCAGTTCTTCGTTTCTGTACCTAATATTTACATACTAGTTAAGAAACTCCCTTTCCCCAAGAAATCCAATTTATACTTAGTTAAAAAAAAGTCAAAAAACATCACAGAAATCAGACAGAAACAGAGACAACAAAATGAAAAACCAAGAGAGCTAACAATACACTAGAGGGGGAAAAAAAAAAATCACACTACCAATTCCTGTGATGCAACTTAAATAACATGCTGTGATACAGCCAAACAGACCAAATGGAATAAGATGCAAACATTCGTTCCAATTTGTCTTCTATTTACTTGAAACAGCAACAGGGTTGATGACTCAAACCAGCATTAACACTTCTTCAGTGAAGCTCAACTAACCTACTGTCAGCTGGATCAAAGGAACCTCCAGCTGCTTGTAGGGTGGCACTGCACTGAAGTGATCTAGCAGCCAGATTTGGATAATAAAGAATAGGGTGGGACAGAGCCAGGTTATCAGCTGGAAGTTGCTTGAGACAGCTGCAAACCTATCTTTTCTTTGGCATTCTTTGTGCTTTCAAAGGGGTTTCAGTTAGTCATTCAAGTTTTCTTTGTATCCAAGGCTTGAAAGAGTTGGAGAAAACTGGAAATACCAAAGAAAACAAAGGAAACTACATATAACGCAAGTCACAAGCTCACCACATTTTTGTTCTTGTGTTTTCCATATTTGAAGTTTCATTTGACTGCAGGAATTTCACAATCCATTCTGTATTTCCAAGCAAAACATTAATAGGCAAAGTTGTTTTGCCCAACTTGTGTGACTCCTGCTACCTACAGGAATGTGTAATTCAGAAAAATGTCAAAGACTCTTCCAGTCCCCTCTTTCCTTGAATTGTAATTTTTTTTTTTCAGCTAGAAAAGAAAAGCAGCCACAGCCAACCAAATTAGAAAGGAAAGAATCATAAAGACAATTGAACAAATAGCCACATTTGGGTGAAAGCAACCAGAACTGTTTCTGACTATACCCTTTCAGCCTTTTTACCACAGTAATGCACACAGACTTTTCCTCTGATAGGGGAACATTAAAATTAAGAAAGTTTAAAGCTAGAAAGCAACAAAACATATCCAAAGTTCTTTTAAAGGAAAGGAGAAAGACACTTTCTTCTCCAGATTGCATAATGTACTTATCTGCCCAGCGTCTCTCTTGGGAATTTGCTTACAATATGAATAATTTCCACCTGAATTGCTTTAAAGCAACTCTTTCATTTACTAGCAAGCTAAATATATTTTAATTTCTTACTTCAAATGAGAAAATTTTCATGGACAGGGCACAGGGAGGCAATAAGGGAACAGAAAATAATTCTTTGTGCTTTTTCTTAAACTTAAAAGTCAGCATTTGCACATTGCATTATTTCCTCTGCAGAAACAATGCCAGTAGAAATCTCAGGTTGCTAGAGGATTTTTTTTCTAACAGGACAGGTAAATTATCCTGGTCATGTTATCTTCAGTTTCAGCTATCAAGCACAGGGACATTTCTGCACACTTATTCTTCAGTTGTTTTCTGTTTCTAAATGGCTTCCCTTGCCATTAAAGAAAGCAACAGCAGCAGCTAACATATTGCACAACAGAGTTACTTAATCCAACACTATAATCCATTTAAAAAAAAAAAAAAGAGGGGAAACACTGGAGGTAAATAGTAAATAAAAAGATAGATGGTTAAAAGTTGCTGTACCCGAATTCCCTCAGCACTAGGAAGGATTGACAATATAGCCACTTCCCACAACTATCATCTGATAGTCACTCAAAAATCAACCTGTTTGCAGTATTTGACAATGTTTGCACATCTACCAATCTCTTCTTATCAAACAAGGAACATTCTTATACTCTAATTATACATATAAACAACCATTTGGCATAGAAGAACTACAATCTATTATTTCAGCGCAGAATGGACAAAGTATCTATAAAACTTTTCTAGATGTTCTCTATGTAATGCTCTCTTCCCTAAAACAACACAGGCAACTCCGCACAAAGCCATTCACTGCTGACAAGCCATGACTGGGCCACATGACTGTCCTGCCTGTATGGCAGGTATTAGCTATGTCAGACCCAATTACCAGAGACAGCTGGAGAAGGTCTTTCTCATTATTCAAAAAAGGTGCACTTGCCAAAGTCCTCGTGGAGGCCACGGTGTATACTGAGTCTCACCCAGCTCAGTTGAGGCTTGGAGTTCTGCTGACAGTTTTTCTCCATAAATTACTCTGTGTAATCGCTGGCTAGCGAGCCTCTAAGAGTACTGTCAGGAATTCAGTGACCCACGATGTGTAAGAAATACTGCCCGTCATGTTTATAATCAAATGTATGAGGTTCTCGTTCTACATGACGACAGCTATGGAAATAATACTGGTTTTAATTGTACTGATTGCGAAGGTTTCTCTTGTTAGTTTGACAAAGGGTGCTTCAGGCTGTTCTGCCCCCAAATTTAAATCCTGCAGTTCAAACAATAATCCCGTCCAGGAAAGGACAGTGTATCACAGAAGGCATATGGAGTGAATTACAAGTTTTTCTGGTTAGTAAGTTTTTCTTCCCTTTGTTTCCTGTCATGGATGAGGGGTACACAGATACCAGGATATGACACATAAGCACATACACAAATACCAGCAGGAGCTCATAGGATCACAATATGAACATTACTCATATTACCACAGTTTTCAGGCAGAAATACCCATCCAAAGTGATTAAATGTTCATGGAAGGTTTCAAGTATAAGTGTCAAGAGTACAAGGAGAACTATTCAATGGGAAGCACATTGGCACATGTGATTAAGCAAGAGCCCAGTATAGTGCGTACACGCTGCAGCCTCATACATGCAAAACAGGAAAGCACAATATCCACTTTCCCCAGAGACTTTGCAATTAAAGCCCTGCTATAATTTACACTTCAACTCCTCTGCTTCAGTGCACAGAAAGGAGAAATTATGCAAATAATTGCTTAAATAGAAATGACAGCTACATCTTCCAGGAGAAAAGGCAAAGCAGGCAGGGAAAGCAAACATTCTGCGAGGACACACTGCAGTCATTAGTCATGTATAGATCATGTGAGATGTCCCTATGTCTGGGGTCTAACGGCAAACCAACTTGTGCTAACAACAGGTGACATACCAATAGCATGGTAACACTAATATTCAAACGTGTACAGCGTGAAAGCCATTAAAGTGTACAAACTACCATCACACCCAAGATACCATGTCACTAAACCACAGCCAGAAGTCCTGAAAGCCAAGGGAGAGCAGGGATGGAAAAAAGCTCAAGAAGGAGGAGGGAGTCCCAGTGCCTGCCACCTTGCAGAGTTTTGCACCTACTGCGTGCGAGGCTCAGAATACAAACGTGCATCTAAGTAAACACAGGCCTTTGGTACATCTCAAATATTTTTCTTTCTTCATCTTTACTTCTTTAGAGGCACACTGAAAGCTGGAATTGCAACTTGTACCAATATGTGTTACTGACCACAAGAATGCTCACAAAAGTATTCCATAACTGTGGAGTGATGCAAGAGAAAGATGAGATGTGCTGGGATGACAAAAAGAGCCAGAAGTTTGAAGGGAAAGAAACTTCTAAAGAAAAATAGAAAGAAGGTCAGAGTCACGCCTTTGTGAAGGCTTCTCTGTTCCTGGGGCCAAAACCCACAGCACGACATGACAGCATTTCTCCAGCATAGCCCACTCTTTCAAAACAAGTGATTTGACCTCATATTTATTTGGGGTATAGAGTTAGCAATAACAGAAGCAAATTAAAACCAAACCTGATTATCACAAGTTGATCACTCCTACATCACAGCAACCTATACCAAACCAAGGTAAAACATCAAAAACCAGCCTGGGAACTTTGGACAAAAGTATCAAGGCAAGTTTTGAACAATGTTCACAGTTGCATAGACTAGACAGAACTGAGGGCAGAAAATACATTATTTCCTGATTACAATCTGAGAAATTAACAAAGTTTTCCTTCCCCACAGGAATTAACTTCTCTCAGTAAAAGGTACATGCAATCTTTATCTATTCCTTCTGTATTTAAAACTTTAAACCAAGTGCAGTCAAGACAGATGAGACAAATTGTTCACATACAATTGGCTATACAGATACCAAAGGAAAGGAAAAACACTCAGATATTTTCTTTCTCATATAAGGTTAGCAAGCAGACCGGGTGGGGGGTGTAAATCCTCCCCAGCTATCTGTGTCAATTCAGAGACCAAATCCCAAAGCAGGCATCTGCAAACGGGAACCTCTGCATAAACAATCCTCTTGTGTTCTTGGTCTGAGGTCAACTTAGAGCAGAACCGTCCTCTTCTCCTTATAAGTAACAGGGATCAAGAACTGCTTTATAGGGCAAGTGATATTACTAATAACAAATTACCATAAAAACTGAAAACTCTGTGACTATTGGCAAGTGGCTTCCTGACTGTCACCCATTAAAAACCCCCAACTTGCTTCTGATTCTCATTTTGTCATCTTCTTTCCTACTGGCATACACAAAAGCCATGCTGGTTTCACATACAGTTTATAATCTTCACTCCTGGTTTCCAAAGATTTATCCTACTCTAAATTAAGAAACTTGTCCATAATTAATCAATGTAAAACATTGCAACTAAGCAAGTAAGATTTCAGTTCAATGTGAGCCACCTGGTTTGTGTTATGGCAAGATGAGTTAGGATGCACT
Source organism: Pterocles gutturalis (assembly GCF_000699245.1). NCBI lineage: Eukaryota > Metazoa > Chordata > Aves > Pterocliformes > Pteroclidae > Pterocles > Pterocles gutturalis. Next base: position 14,678 of record NW_010119241.1, on the reverse strand, counting down.
TGCAGGGTTTTCAGATAATTTTTGTTATTAGTTACCACTGTCAAGACAGGAAAAGGGAAGGATCCAAAAATTCAGTCAGTTACTTAACTGGGCTGGGTAGCAGTTCACAGGAATACTCTTTGCTGCGTTCAGCGAGGGTTTGCCAAATGATGAGACACGTTAGCATCAGCAGGGAAAATTTCCTTTCTTGGCTTGTATCTGCTAAAGGCTGCAGTCACCAAATTAGGACTAAGGATGGGTCCAGAAAGAAAAATTTAGGGCTAAATTTAGGACTGGTCTCAATAATAACCGTCTGTTAGGACACAGACTAAGTTGGTAAGGTCACTAAGATAGCAAAAGGAGAAAAGTGAGCCAAAACTGGCAGTGAGCTTGAAACGGTGCAGCTGCCTACGCCTGCGTCTGAGGCAGACTGAAGCAAGCAGGAGCAGGGAGAGAGGACGAAGTCAGGGGCCCGCTGCCAGCGCCAGCAGCACGGTTAGCATGGGCACAGGGTGGGACAGCCACCTGTGCCTTAGGCCAGAAAGGACAGCCAGCTGCAAGGTGAGGTCTGGATAAGCCAAAGCCGATGTGCTACGACTAGTACAGCATCTTTGGATTACTGCCTGACTGGATGTAGTTCTGGCCTTGACTGCTGGATTTGGGGTACATTTCCAGCCAGCAGAAGCTCCCACGATCCTGATTCTGACAGGGCACTAAGGTAAGCACAGTCCCAGGCCCTTCCTTCACATTCTGGAAAGAAATCAAACAGAGTCGCCACCTCGCTGGAACATTTAAATGCTCAGGTTTAACATGCAGTTATGTTAAAATACAACACATAATCTTCAAATCTGCAAGCACCTACACCAAAACTGTTCTGACCACTGCTCAGGGAATTGAACGGGTAGTCTGAAACTGTCATACAATTCACAACACAATCCCAACATCTGCACACTGTCTTACAAAACAGAATACTCTAATGCACGGGTAATAAGGTTAAATGTCAGGGTCTCCTGATTACTAACTCCATCTCCAATAAAGATTTGATGTGCAATCTTATCTAATCACTTTGTTTCTCACTTCACCCATCTGCAAACAGAACTAGCAGCCCAACCTACTTCACAGGATGTTGAAAGGCTAGCATCTAAAATGCTTTACACACTTTGGATTTTTTTTTAAGTGCTATGTAGGTTAAGAGGTTTGTTCATTTATTTTAAAGACTAATTTTGTATTTATGCATTTTTAAATTGTATATACTTTACATGACAGAAAAAACAGTGCTACAAATAGAACATCAGAAACCATTACCAAGAATTTAAAATGAGTTGTGACTGGGCTGATCATAAGCAAGCAAACTCACCTTTAATTTTCCTGATGACATTTCCCGCACATAGCTTGTTCTACTACTAGGTTTTTCTAGTGGCAAGCCTAAATAGGGAACTTCTTGCTATCAAGAATCTCCACCACACCAAGCTGTTCACTGCACGATTTTAGAGCAAAGCAGGAATTCAGGTAGAAAGGAAATTCCTTCATTATTTCATATCACTAACAGCACATAGAAGGATTCATCATTGCCATATAGACACACCTCATTTTACTTAGACACAACAGAGGGTGCACATATAAAAGCAACAACTCTCAATTCTCCCCATCATATTCATTACCCACTTGCAATGATAACTGGAATATAAACCATTCCAAAAACATTAAACCACCTCACAGACAAACTTCATCATAATTTAAGACCAAAACCAAAAATTAATCAAACTGTTTACTGACACCAAGGAATTCTCAGCTCCGTATACTGCACGTACCACTAAAGTGTTCCTGTAGTCTTTGATCCAGAAAGAAGCAATAGTCCAGAAAGCATCAAAAGACAATTTGTGAAGTGACTGCCAGAAACCAAACACAACAGGTTTAAGCAAACAAAAAATACAGGAGAAAAGGAAAACAAATGTGCAAATTTACTCAATTATGCTCAATAAATGAAAGTTATCACAGCAATATTACAATCCACCCAATTCCACTATTTTTTAGAGGTACAAAAGCCCTGGTTTTCCCCCAATTGTTCTCCTGTTACTAAAAATTCAGCTGACATTGTCAATGTCTACAGTTTTGTAAGGGAGGGAGGCAAATAAGAGAGATGGCAGTTTACTCTGGGGAGAGAAAAAGAACAAAAGAAAAGCCCAGGAACAACATTCCTATTTGTTTTGTCATTAACTTGCCAGCAGAGATCCCTCTCCTCTGTAACATCAGTGGCCTGCGGCAATGCCATCACCAGACAGCATTCATTCTGTTCTTGCCCTTTGAATCAATTTATCCTCCTCAATAAATTACTACTGAGTAAAGAGCAATGTCAGATGCATGGAAGCAAAGGAAAAAGTATTTTCAAAATCCAAAACACACTTCTTCCAAAGCCTGTCAGGGGACTAGAGGCACACACTTCAGAGAGGAATTGACTCAGCCTCTATCCTGTCCTAGCAGCTCTATCCCAAACCCTCTTAAAAACCTTGAGCATGACCCCATGCTAGCATGTGCTAAAACCCATGCTATTCCTGCTCTTCCTTAATATTCAAACTAGAATATTCACATAAGTTTGCCCTATAATTTTTCACCAGATCAGGCAGCTAAAGACATCAAATGAGGCAAGGGAGGCAGCAATCTCTGGCAGACTATGGCAAGAGCCATCAAAAAATACACGCTACTAAAACATCTCAGAAGGGAGACAGAGAGAGAAGAGACAGAAGCACAAGCCACTGAGCTAATATCAACTATTTTCCAAGCAAAATTCCCTTCTGGCATCCCCCTGCGCCTCTGCTTGTCACTCTGGGAATGCCACCCCAACCCACCCATCCAGGCACTCGGAATGAAACTCGGCAGCTGCTCATAACTCTCTCAGCTACTACACTAATAATAGTGTCCAGGAAGCAATGTTCCAATAAGGCCATTCAATAATGTCCTTGTGAAATGCGAGATCAGCTCCTGACAACTATTAAAATATAGGAATTTTCCATATTTAAAAGAGAAACTGGAGGAGAGGGGCTCAAGAAAAAAAGTTTTGATGATGAAGAACAGCATCCTTACTCAAAAGATAACTCTTTACACTTAAAGACGCAAATTCTCTTCACAAGGATTTACTTTCAAATCTGAGACATCAAGAGCAGATAATGCCTTCTGTCTGCTCACAAGCCTTCAAGATCCTACATGCAAGCAAATCACAGCTATTACAACAGGAACAAAAAGCATATACAAAAAACTTTTTTTATAAAAGGACTGAAATTGAAACAAATGTTGACAGAATTGTTTGGGTTTTGTTTGATGCTTTTGGGGCAGAGGTTTTTGTTTCAGGAGGGGCTTTGCTTGTTTGTTTCTGTTACATGTTGTTTGCCAATACTGTCACATTCCATTCAGAGCAATATTTCTCCTCACCAGAGAGAAGCTGGGGGAGAGGGAAGCTATCCGATTAATTGCTAATGTGGTCCAGTTGCTTGCTCCATCCAAAGCAAGACTGCTACTTTTCTTGCCTGACATCTAAATTACTAATTTTATTTTAAAATGCATTGATAGTAATAATGCCAAACATTTTCAAGAAGGTAAAGCCATCTTCCTTGTAAACACTTTAAGAACTACAAAAAAAGGTACAATGAGGAAAAAACTTCTCAATGAAGCGAGCTTTGCAACAACTTTACAAATCTGAAGCAGATTTCAGTATGTCCACAGAACATTACAACAAGGTTAGCATACCTAAGTTATTCTTCACATATGGATACTTCCTGTAAAAACGTGAATGACAATATGCTATAAACCTTAGAAAAGCCTAACTGCTGACTTAAACTTCTACTTGAATAATCTACACGGCAAGGGTAGAACAGCTGCTTTCTGAGTTCATACTGCCCTGCCCTCCATGCTGAGATGTCTAAAACATGACTGCAGGAGAATTCAGCACACTGTCCTATCAGATTCTATATTAAGCTAATTTACTTGAAGAGGATTTAAAAAAAAAGTTTGCAACTACCACTCAATTCAAATAATGACTACAGAAAGAGAGCAGTGGGTGCAGTCTCACATAATGCAGAAGGGACTGATACACAACATTTCTCGGTGATGTTTCAATATTTGTGAAATGCTTTATAGATACATGTCCCCAAGTTTGAGGCAATAGCTTAAATAGTGATGGAAAGAAAGAAAGAAAGAAAAACAGGAAGGGCTTGCCCAAATCGCTCCCAAAGCCACTTCTCTAGACACAGCTTGCTCTCTTGTTCATACCATAAAATTATCCATGTGTATAAAAAGCCAAAACATTTTTGGCTTTAAGGGAAGAAGCTTGGGATGAAGACATGTCATCATTACATTAATTTAATTCACTGGTTTGCTGCTTAGTGTCTGGTTGGCACTGTGCCAATAAAAAGGTCTACCACTACATGGTCTTTTTTTTAATGTTATATTATGAAAGACTCAAATCAGTTACAACAGGAGTAAGTAATGATCTATGCAGGCAAGAAACGTAAACTGTATTGGTCTTGCCTCCAGATAAAAATCTAGTTGTATACAAGACAAAAATTTCACCCCTTAATTTCATCAATCTTACAGACTGAACCATGTCCACTATAGAAAGATCCTTAGGACTAACAGCAATCTATAGTAGCAATTAAAAAAAAAAAAGTGCTATATACAACACTAATTATGTTGCACCAAAATATAAGTGGTTTAAGTAAAAAAAGAGGAATTCATACCTAAGACACATTCCAATTACAGACCTATGGAAGTGGTTAATGGAGGCAGGAAGGTAAATAAAATTTCCAGATAAGTGAACACAGAGTGTCATTTTTGTTGAGTCCCAAAGCTACAGTTTCAAATTAATATTTGCATCTAAGACAGCAGCTTGAAGGAGTTCTACATCTTAAATACACACATTAAAACTAATTTTCTGCCAGGGCAATCATCATGATTACAAGGCCAGATATAGACATAACCCTTTTCACAGGTCTTCCAAGCTGCTGGTCCTTAGATCTCAGCCCTCCAGGAGCACATTTCCAGTAGTGAGTTCCCTCAGAGCAGGTTACACTATTTGAACACTACCTAGAGATAACTGCCACCAGTTCTCAGGTGCTTGGGCTCTGCAACACGTGGATGAGTCTTTCCAAGACAGAGAACACATCTCAGCTCACCTGAACCCATGCTGTCCTGGCTTATCTAGGTTCATACCTCCTTTGGTTTTGCTCTAGGCCCTCAGAAAAGTTCATGTGAACAGAGGACCAAGTTCCTACACATGAAATGCAAGGGAGTAGCATAGACATTTCCTTACCTTATTGCATTACCTACACAAAATCTTGAGCTGAATGTCTGGAGCTTAGCCCCACTCCTCCATAAACCAGTGAAAGACTGCAGAAAGAGGAGAGAAAACAGGTGCCGACAATAAATTTTCATGCTTGACCAGCTGGTTCCCTGCCCATCAGGGAGGGCAGCCTTCACCCTCAGGTGCAACAGGAAGAGCAGTAATGGTGTTGGAAGACACGCAGATGTATTTTGTAAAAAAACAATTTGGAGCGTTTGCAGATTTTTAGCATTAGATTCTTTTACTTCTACAAGTAAAAGAAATTACGAAGGATGCAATACAGCCAGCTCTTTTTATCGCTTTTAGGAAAGGTGCTGAATCTGCTGGAACTGAAAGCATAAAGGAAAATGAGGCACAATAAAAGTGCAGTAATATCACTATAGAGCAGGAGTGTTTAAGAACAAACTGGAATAAAGTCCATTTTGTTCCAGAAAAGCTTGCTGGCTGAAGAGCTGAATAGACAAAGCTTTGGAGAAGCTGTGATTCAGCTTGTAACTGAGCTTGTCAATTGGACCAGGCCTTTTTGACAGAGAGAGCATACAACCTGATATTTTAACAGGAAAAAAGTACTGACAATGTAAATTATACTGTTTTGTTCTCAGAGCACTAACACGTTTCAAAGCATTCACAGTTTGTTAATTCACATAAGCTACAAACTCAGCCACATGACTGATTTCTAAGAGTGACCCACTGCCAAAATTGTATTCAAAAAGTTTTTCTCAAGTCCTCAGTGATCTGTCAGCGTGCTCCCTCCACCTGTTTGCAAGATGGTGGGATTTTTCTTAAAGAAGCATCTTCTAAGCAATCATATTTTCATTTAAATCTGCTAAAATTTTCCTTATAAAATTTAACTATTTTTAACGTCATTAATGTTTTCAAAGCATGTAACTCTTTCTAATGACTGACAAAATCATACACAAACGCAAACATACAAAAATAAGGTGCTCTCCCTCTGCTTGGGAAGAGAGCCCAACTTTTGAGATTTAATACATTACAGCCTAACTTTTCTTAAGGTTGAAATAGTCTAAGAGCAACACAAGCTTCAGACTCTTTACCATTATTAATTCATTCATTGCTTCTAAGCCCACATGCCTCACCCTAATGGAGGAAATGGACAAATTTCAAATCTAAAAAATACTCACCAGCAGAACAATGGCTGAGGACATTCTCTGGGACACCACACATGCTAGAACGTCCTCCGAGGCCCAGGTCCAATACACAGTCTTGCTCAGTTTCATCCTGGATACTCAATTTTCATTGCCAAATTAAACAAAACATTTTTTTTCTTCCTCTTTGAGGACAAGCAGTCCTGACCAGCCAAGTGTGTATACAAAAGCTGGAGAGAACTAAGGAAAGCTGTAACAACCAGATCTACTAAGAGGCAAAGCCTTCTCTCTGCCCTGCCTAATGAGCTGATAACCCCCACCCGCCCAGTCCTCTCAACTAAAGAGACAACAAGGGGTCATTTATTCAAGGTGTGGGCAGTAGTAAAACTACATCAGTTTAATAACACTGTGATTTTTCACCTCTGTAGATCATTTTTCCCTTCCACTGCTCCTTTCCCACAGAGAATAACCCCAGCATGAAAAATTTACAGGAACTTCTGATCTGGCCTTGGCTTGCAATGGCCACATCTCTGCTGAGGGCCTGGATGTTTTCTCTCTATTTTTATCCCAAAAGATAAGCAAACACACAGGAAGGAAAAGAACAACAGGAGGAAGCAAAACAGAGCAGAAGGAATAAAAGGCATTCACAAAGAACAGGGTGTCCACAAGAAGCTCTGTCCATACGCGTAAATAGGTATGGAAAAATGCAACGTCATTGAGGTTGCCTGCTGAAAATTGCCAAAAACATCTGTTTAGAAAAAGAATTTGAGGACAGCATAAACCCAGACACAGTCTTCCTCTTCCAGTATATTCTTTCCAAGTGAGATACCTAACCATGCACTTTGGATAGCAGGCATACACCTATCTCAGATGTGTAACACGGGCCATTTTAAATTGCAGCCACTGGACCTGCTCTCTCTTCTATCAAAGTTACAACCAGAGGGCACAACCTCCACGGGGGCTGCTGGCATGGAGTACACGTGCCTACCTCAACTCTTTCACTGCAAAATGTGATGGCTTAGCTTAAACTTGGCAGAGAAGATGGGTTTGACTTAGCAATAAAACAGATTGTGAGTACTGATTAAAACTCACAACTACAGTGAGCGGCAGCAACCACCAGCACAGGCAGATGTTAAATTCCCTGAACATTATTCTTAAACTATTCTTACAATATGTGCCCAAGCTCATCTGATCACTTTACACTCACTAGAAATTCCAGGAAAGCATTTAACTGCTCAAAGTGTCTTAATTTGCCAACTCAAAAACATTAAGAGTTTTAAAAGATGATCAAAACATTTAACATAGAGCAACTCAAGAACAACTGTCACAGAACAACAGCAAGTCTGGCCTGGAAACTCAGAAAAGCAGGATTAAGCCCAAAAGGAAACCACATCAAACATAAGCAGGTCATAAAAATTATCTCAAAAAGCCACAACCCACCCTATCAAAACATGAAGCATATTGCCAATATTCACACTGTTGATTATCTCCCTCAAACAGCCAAGCCTATTTTTTTAAGTTAACATGTTAAGTGCTGCGGTACTGATTGAAGTTGGTATTGTAAAACAAAAGCACTACAGTCAATGTAAACTACACACATCAACTATATAATGTTAAAGACAGCTGGAGAGTGGAGAAGAGTACTGGGATGCAACTCTTCTGTGCCATTCCAAAACACGTTTCCAAGCGCTCCTCTCCAAAGTGAGGGCAGAGCACCTGGCCTGCACGCTACTCCCTTGCTGTACCTCTGGAAAAAAAGAACAGAGCACTCGAGAGCAGGCCATCTACCCTCCCTGCCTCTTTATAAAAAGATCTTTGCTGACCAGAAAAAGAAGTTCTATCTCAATAAAGACTATGAAGTTGATTTTATACTGGCTTGAGAACTGATATCAGTGTCATAAACTCTGCTTGCTAAAATTTGCAACATATTTGCAATACAGAGCTGGCAAGCATATGATCATTTTAGGAATGGCATACACCTGCAGACTTCGCACTGGGTCTGCTTTATTTAATTGCAAGCAGCTGTTTGCACTTTACAGGCTATAGGGCAAATGCATCCTTTTTCCAACTCCTTAAAATTGATTCAGATTGCATAAAACTCAATATTACATTTCTAACAGGCTTGTAATTAAAAAAGAAAAATATCAGGAAAAAACTTTGCAACATGATCTACTAGACAAACTTCTCTAAAAATTACAAACCATTCCACTCATTGTAGACCATTCTACTGGTTTTGTCCCGAGCACTGACAATTACACTAATCACTGATGTCCTCTTTAATGACTGCTTGCATGGTTTATCCAAAGCTGAAAATTTACACATTTCCCCAAAACAATTAAAAGACAGAATCACTTAATTCAACAACAGTCTGTTACATCTCTTAACACTGAGAACATTAATGAAAAACCATATTTTCTGGAATCACATCTTCTAGTTCACTAGCACAATGCTCTACTTTCAATACTGGGGGAAAAAAAACAAAACCAAACCAAACCAAACCACGACAAAAAAACCCAACCAAACAGTGGAACATCTACAGGACAAAGAAGGCAATGGAGCCAGTTAGCAATCCAAGCTGAAAAGACATGATTCAAGATGACAAACTGGCATCTTCCACAGAATGAGCTTGACACTGTTTATAGCTACTGACACAGTAAGGAATGCTTTATTTCGGGTGGAGCTCAACCCAATGTTCTGCAGAGTATTTTCTTAAAAGAAAACACTTCCCTGATCCTTACACAGAAGCAACTTTATCTACAAGCAGAAAAAAAAGGTAGTTAATTAAAGGTAGTCTTAGTTAATTAGGCCTTAGCTGTGGCAATTATCTTGACAGGAAGGAAAAAACAACACTCTATTATGTTATTATAAGCAGTTCTTTCGTAAGGCAAAGCGGTATCTGATGGGCCCCAAAGCACCTATTTGCTTGAGTTTTCTAATGTTTCCATGATTGAGCTGAATTCCAATAGAAAGCCTTCTTTAAAAGGTATATGCTGCTCAGTGGCCTTTGTGACACAGGATCCAGCACTGCCCTCGCAGTAATTCTTATCTAACTGAGCCCTGGCAGAGTATTTCAAATTTAAATCTCAGTGTTCCCTTAGAGCATTTATTTGCTTACCTTTATCACACCTCAAGCATGCCTTATAATAGAAATAAAGCTCATTTTTGAGGTACTAATAGAAAGCCATTTTAGTTCTCCAAAACACCAAACGTGTGAAGGTTTACTAATTCACAGCTCCCACTGAATTCAAGCTGAATTAATCACAGACAGAGGCCTAACTCATCTCTGCTGACTTAGGAAACTTTGCACACGAGTTCAGCTAGGGCCCTCTTGCACTATTACCCACTCTCCCCTCTTGTTAAGTAAGAATCACATTAGTTTTCACTCAGTCTTTGGGTTCTTTCCAAATCTTTTAGTGAATGTTCATTTATTTTCTAGAAGTTATTAATGAGTCCTATACTAACTGTTTTACTTCACTTCTTTGATATGTTCCAGAATGTCAGTAGAACATTTTTTTTGCAGAAAATCTGTAAGACTGAGAGCTGGCACACATTACACATTCACCTAAGCGGTTTTGTAAGTGCAGATTATACTACGGAAATCTTTAAAAAACGGACAATTAGTGCTTAAGGAAAAAAAAGCACCGTGGCTCAAGTGCTCAGAGTGGCTTTTATGCTGTGTTATGATGGGGATTACAACAGCCTTTATGGTTACATAATAATAGCTATACGGGTCAGACCAAAAGTATCTGAGAGGTCAACCACCACCACCCACTAAGTGACCTGGCCAAGAAGAAGAACAGGGGTTTGGCCAACTCAGACATCAGATTGGGTCTTGGGTTTGCATTAGGTTCGTCAGTCAACTTTGTTAAGAGAAAGACTCAGCCTATTCTGCTAGGTCAGAGATGGGATTGGGAATGGCTTTATTCCCATTCCCAATGAGATTTCCTGTCTGTTTAACTTCTTGATGGCACACTTGTAAATGACCAGTGACTAATAACACCTCAGTGGAAAGGAAAGAGAAGTCACTATTTTTTTTCCTCACAAATGCAGAAATACTCCCTGGAGTAAACCACCATTCTTCAGTAACAATTACCAGTAACTCTTTATACTCCAACAAATGCCTTCTACAGATAAAAGAAATTTGGTTCTTGGTTTGTATTCCATCTGAAAGAATGCAAAGAATAACTCTTTTGTAAAAAACATAAAACAAAAATAGCAATTAGAAAATAGTCACCAGAAGCCTGGGCAAACTGAGCTGCCTTTTGACCCGCAGCTGGTAGTGAGGATGTCTGTTTTCCTCCTCTGCTGCACTAAATACAAGGGCGAAGACCTCACAGAACTGAGCTCACAACCTAAAAATCTCAGGGTACAGGAGGAATTACCCTGCTCTCAGACAAAATAGGGACAGCAACGTAACAAGGGACAGGCCTGCCCTGGTGAAAACCGCACAATGGGGCCACTGGGTAGCAGGTTTCTCAGGGTGCAAGCGGAGGAAGGTGGCTGCTCTGCATTCTAGCCCAAGTGATAAGCGTATTTGAATACCTCAGTGCCTACGTGGCAGTAGACAGAGATGGTCCTGACTTGATGAAAGGCTTTATGATGCATTTTAGCCGAGAGGCCCACGCGGAGCACCCTTCCCTATCAGACTTTGTCTAGGCTTCCCTTGGATGGGCACTGCAGATGGACCAGTCCTTGAAAGCCTCCGAGGGAACTCAACTTTTCTGTTTTCCCAGCTTTTTCATCTTCCGTCTTCATCAGCTTGTTACAAAGTCACTGCAGTTGACCCAAACAGAGTTTTGCTCTGATCTGAGCCTAAATCCAAGAATAAGGAGGCTCTGCTTTCAGGCATGTGGAATTGCGAATGCACTAACAAGTATCCTTTGCAAACCCCCCATGAGGTGTCCAGGGCCAAAACACATGCTCACACTGACCCTTCCTACTCCACCTTGAGGTCTCCTAAAAAGAGGCAGCTGCTGCTGTATGTTTACAGAGAAGTCTTACCTACAAAAAAATCTGCAAAAACTCTAAGCAAATCTCATACCCATGTCAAGTGACCAAGAGTTGGACAAATACAGGGAGAAGAATTAGGAAATAAATATGTAGTATTTATCCACTATATTCTTCAGCTTCCAACAATTTGCATCTCTGAGATTTCAAGAGCTCAAAACTAAACTTCTCAAGTTCCTCTCATGTTTCAGAATAAGGATTCTCCGATCAGGCACCTTTCAATTCAGTTTATCTCAACAAATGAACAACTAACTCCATCTAGAAGTTACTTATAAACTATTTTGATCTTCACTTGTTTAAATGAACTGGAATCTCCTGAGAAATACTGCATTTATTTTAAAAGGTGTATGTGTATAGTGCTCGTATTTACTGATCACTAACAGTGGAAAAAAATAGTCTTTCTGCACTCCTTTTAAACATTTAACCATCGTAAGAAAAGAAAGAGCCACCTACTGTTTATTAATTCATCCAATATTTAGCTTAAACTAGACAACTCAGTGATTCAAACCATGACACAGGAAACGAGACGGCTTTGAGTCAGTCTTCTTTATCTTTCTATCAGATTCTTGAAACAACTGAAATTTAGAAGTGTAAAAGATACATTTGAAGTATGCCTTACACTGGAAACTCAACAATTTAAGAATGCAAAAGGACTTTTTTTTTTTTTTAAGCAGAATAGTCTTGCACTAACAAAAATCAGTTCTTCTGAGTTTTAGGTGGAAAATACACTCCCATACAACTGAGGAGACAAATGGAAAGGAGCCAAAGAGAGGATCCACATGATGTTACTGGTTTGTCCTGTGAGACACTGACAACTCCTGTGATCAGAGGGAGTGGTAGCAGTATCTGCTTACCACCTCTCAAGATGTAACCCAGTGCAGGAAGCATCAAAGTCATTTACAAGGCTGTCTGTCAAGAAGGAAGTGGGATCTCTTCAATCACATCAGTTATTCACACCTAAAGAATCCTCACGACATTTCTTGTAAGCTGCTGCTTTACAAGTGAAATAAGGAAAGCGCTAAGGGAGGGAAATGCAGGCTGCCTCTATTGTAGTCACTTCACTTCCCACAAATTTAAGAATAGCACACCTACCACATTTTACACTTTATAGCCCATTCAGAAAAGTTTATTATGCTCACATTTAAATTAAAACAGATGTAAATTTTGTAATTTACCTGGTTCTAGAAACAGAGAAATACATTAGCTACTATTAACTTGACATTTTTTGTTCAAAAGACTAAAACCATTTTCCAAACACTGTAATAAACTGTTACCTAACACAAGGAGGACCAATATTCTAACAACTTGGATTCTAATGGGTTTTAACTCTTCCTTGTATTTCCTTTGGTTCAATCTGTCTTTTAATGTCTGTTGAAGAGTGGAACTGCTTCATCAGCAGCGGAGGAAGAGCTTCAAACCTGTCGTACACAGCACTCTAAAGGGGAGAGAGAACCGCAGAAACCTGAAAGGCGTAAGGAAGGATCTAACCCCTGTTTCCACTTCTCAAACCGGTATGCTGAAGCACAGATGTTTGTCAGAATGAGATGCAGCACCTAAACTCAAGAAGAAAATTTCTGACTGTCATGTCAGAAGGGAAGGAATTGCTAAGACCTGAAGAGTGGGGAGATTTCTCATGAGCTAGCCCTAAGTATTTCACCAAGCACTCTGAGGCCAGGTGGCTCTGCTCGACACACTGGCTCCCTCACTACCACCACGTACAGCTAAACATGCCATGCACTGCACACCAAGCCAAAGTTATCAGCACAAGATCTCACTGTGGATACAAGGCTCATATTTTTTTTCACCACTAGCTCCACACTCTCAAATTAAGTTCTGTGTATGTAACTGTTCATGAGAAACGGAGGGCTTGGGGCAGTTGCCAAAACACTGTCTAGGTACTTGAGGAATGAATTTGCTCTACCATTCTTATCCAAGTTTAGGGGTGCTTTTTTACTTTGCGCTCCAAGTTAATATGATTTAGACTGACACTTCGAGTCACAGCTTTCAAATAATCCTCAAGGAACACAATTTATAATAACTGAACATTAACTGTCCAAAGAATAAGAGTTACAAACAAGTGAAATTGGATATGGCATTTTCTACCGTTCTTTACCCAGGCACATCCAACAGAGACAAGAACAGAAAAGAGTATTTTTTTTTATTTGCACAAAATGAGTTATCTCAGTTTTTAAAACCCTTATCATATGCAGGCAGCTACACTACTCCAACCATTGGCCAAATCCCTCTTAGTTTATTTTAAGGGAAATATCTTGAAAGCTTGGTTCCCTGCCTTCAGAAGCTTTCCATGATACCCAAGATGCAGTACACTTTTGAGAATCCAGTGCCAGAGCACTGCATTAGTGTTTTATTTGAAAAATTGTTAAGTCAATCATCCCACTAGATATTTAGGAGACTACGCTACTACATCTTAAGTTAAATTAAATTATACAACAATACTACATTAAGAACATGCATAAACGTGGGCATTCAAGACAAAATAAACCACAGCATAGCTAACTATATATTAAATATATATACATTCAACGAGTAAAATGCAAAATTAAAAATAACCATAACATTTTAAGAGGCCAAAGACACAGTAGTGGTAACCAGTGCTTTCACCATATACCTTAAGACCGGTAATTTCTGAACAGACTTACAATTTTGACAAAGGCGTCTTTTCAGCAGCCTCTTCACAGGCTACAAAGGCAATATATATGTACATCGTTATTTTGATATAAACAAGTCACAGACGCTGAGCTTGCAACGCAGGGGCAAAACTTGAAACCGAGTCTTCTCAGCGGATTTAACATCGTAGCTCACTTCGGGCTCATCACCACCAGTAAGCCAGGCCCGGCCAAGAGACCGGGCAGACAGAACCGGCGCCACAAGAAGCGGAGTTACCGGC
>NW_010119241.1:0-315 GCF_000699245.1 Pterocles gutturalis | reverse complement strand
CAGCGTGCCGGCCCCTCCCCCCCGCCCCCCCGCCACTATCCCTCATGCCCTCTCCACGGCGAGAGTCAGGAGAGGACCCATGTCCCCAAACCGTGTGCGGGACCCACAGGAGAGCCTGGAAAAAGCCAGAGCACAACCCGCTACAACACAACCTAGAGTCGCCGCCTCAAAGCCGAACCCTCCCGGCGCCGGGCCCGGGTATCGTCTCCCGCACCCCAACACTCACTTTTGGTCGCGGCGATAAGGTTTTTCCCATCCTTGAGCAACTCCTTGATAAACTTATTGGTCTTCTCCAGCTCGGCCTCATGGGCTCTC
>NW_010119240.1:54157-88098 GCF_000699245.1 Pterocles gutturalis | reverse complement strand
CCCGGGGAGGGGCGGCCGCTGCCCTCGCACCCCCCTGAGGGGAGCCGGCCCGGCGGCGGAGGGGGCTATCACAGTTCAGTGCTCTCTGAGTCCTGCCGTAACCCAGCATTACGGTTCTGTCTCCCGTCAGAATTTATACGGTGGAGTATGTCATTCTCTGGGATGCAGCTGTTCTTCCCTTCTTATCTTTCTACCTGTTTCATTTTTGCAGTTTCTACACGTTGTCGTATACAAAGGAGTGTATAAACCCTTACAAAGAGGTGTATGAGCTTCTACAAAGAAAACACAGTTTTAATTCCAGCTCCTTTTTCTGGCCACTAATCAGTTCTTTATCCCTATAAGTTTATTCCTTAATTGATATTTACAGAATTTAGAGTGAGCCATCGCACCTAGTGCTTTCAAACCATCTTGAAAATCTAAATGTGGAGTGTGAATCTGTGGATATTTCCACTCCCCTTGAACTTCTAGTCAGATGCTTTATTTCATTTTGAATAAAGGCGTTTTATTTCACAATATTTTATTCAAAGCAACAGGGATTCGTACCCATGAATCTTCCATTTCTGACTGTATTTGTGAACTGTGTGGAAATGTGGGCTGTCCTTTTCTAGAATCTGCAAATCCAGACTCTTCTAGGAAGAAGCTGCAAGTGCAACCATCCCTTCTGATTTGAAAGAGTACTTGGCATCTCCCACTTGAGTGGTACTTGCTCTTCTCTACTGAAGTGTAATTTTTTTAGTTTTGTGGTTTTTTTGTTTTGCTTTGTTTAGTTCTGGTGTTTTGTTGGTGCTGACATAGCCTAGAAATGTACAGATTGGTTTTGACCCTTATAGATTTGTAAACTGATTGTGGCTCAGTGTTTTTTCTGGCAGTGGGACACGTTTGCAATATTTTATACTTACCGTAGGTTTAGCAAATATTTTGAAACCACTGTTTAACAGGTGTTTTGCCTGAGTTGAATATAGGACACTTTATGCAAGTTCATCTTGGTAAAAATTTCCTTCCTTCTCCATGACTATTTAGCAATTTTAAAGAATTGCTGGACAGTGTCCAACATTAAATCAGGAATTATTGTAAAGAGTGAGTTGTTCAGTGTGGCAATTCTGGGAGTTAAGTCTTTTTTTCTTAATGTGTCTGTGTGGGTGAGATAAGTGTGTCTGCTAGATCATCCTTCATACCTTCTGGTATGAGGCCATTCTTGACTTTGCTATTTAAAGTAGGGGAAAAATCCTTTGTGCATGTGGAACTGTTTAGGCTGGTTTTGGACTGTTTGTACCTTAGTTTCCTGATGTTTTAGTTTGATTTTTTTTCCTTTTTTCTGCTTGCTTGAGCTCAGGGGTGGAAGGGTAATTTTCACTTGTCATACAAAGGCACCTTGAAACATCACCTTACATTTAACAGTTATCTTATTTGTGTTTAAAGACACTCTAGCAGATCATCTCCCTCCCCATGGGATTATCTTGGAGAGAGTTACTCTATTGTGTTGAAACTTTCACTTCTTTTCTTGTGTCCTTTGAGGCTCTGTAACTCTAGTCTTGCCGCCTTACCTTTTTTGTCTTATCAGATCAGCCCTGCTTTCTCTGCTCGGCTGGTGATAGACTGCAGCTTCCAAACTCCTCTCCTTTTCTCATAGT
Source organism: Pterocles gutturalis (assembly GCF_000699245.1). Lineage (NCBI taxonomy): Eukaryota > Metazoa > Chordata > Aves > Pterocliformes > Pteroclidae > Pterocles > Pterocles gutturalis. The sequence continues at coordinate 86,467 of NW_010119240.1, read as the reverse complement.
TATCTTTACCACTTGCTGTGCTTCCCTTTCCTGGAAGCTTTGCACCAACACCCAAACTTTTCCTGCTTCTCTTTCATGTCACTTCATGAGGTGTATTTCTATTAACTGTTTGGTCCTTGTGGCCAGTCATGACAGATGAGTATTTTCTAAACAAATCAGTGTTGTTTTGAACTTAAATGGTTGATGCTGGCACAAAAGAGTTTGGCCATATTGGTTCGTCAATTTTACACCGGTAGTGTTGCAAATAAATCTCTGAGAGGACTCAAAAAGTGTGTGTGAAGGGAGGGAGATGCTTTTATAGTCTACAATTTCTGTGCTTGATAGGATTTTGGATATTAAGTTTAATTTTCTTTCCCAGAAAGACCCTGATTAGCCTCATTAGGAGGCTAATTAGGTTTAATACACAGTTATACCAGCAGTGACACTTCTACTAAACTTCTGATACTGTCAGCATATTGTCTGAAACAAGCCGAAATTTGAAGTTTCAGTCTTTAAAGGCTTGGAGTCGGATTTTAAAATTGCAGCTTATGCTTTGAAAAGTCAAGACAATGAAATGATACTTCTCATGCCAATATATTTAACCTTAAAATGTATCCTTGTCTTTTTTTTTTTTTTTTTTAGCAGATATTTATTTCTTTTGGAATCCCTCATTTCCTTTAACAGTGTCTACTTTGTCCACAATATTTGCGTGCCATATTAATTTGCTGAACAAGTAACATTAGTTCTGTTTTTTTGTCCCACTTTTTTAAAGGCAAACTGACAGTAAAATCAATGTGTGTGTTTTCCAGAATTGAAGGTTGTCTTTGAGGTCATGTGTCTTGTTCCTATGTTAGTAATTCTGTCTTGGTGCATTTTAGCATCGCTGGTTGAAATTCCAGCAGCCGGCTTTTCAGCAGATAAGTTACTAAATAGTCTCACTCTATGTGTGTATTTGGATGAGATACTTGTATGATTATTAAAGATAATGTCATTTCTTACCTCTGATACTGATGAGTAGTGGTGACCTCTGACAAATGAGTCTATATGCTTCATTATTTCTACAAAAAATAGTCAGTGATACTGACTTTGACTGTGGTAAAACTTGAGTGAAGTTTGTTGTGTGCTTTCTTCGTGTTCCCTAGCCTGAAACCTTGTTTCTCCTCTATTGTAATCTTTGCAATCTTGTGACTGTTCTTTATTTGATTTAATCCCATCCTTTTTGCTTGCATAATGAAAATGTATAGGTAATGGTGTCATGTTAATATATTGTGATAGAACCTATACCAAAAATGATCTAACTAATCCTTGGTCTCTTATTTTTACTTTAAGCTTAGCTTTTCTTTTACTTGAGTTGTAGGTGTTTTTGTATGTCAAGTAGTAGAAAGCTAATCTAACAAAAAACCCAGAAAAAGTACCCCCCCCACACCCTCAAACCTTTGTATTGGCAGGCTTTGCTTCCTGGCCTGCCTCAGCACAGGGTTACCTGGGCACCAGTGGTGCTGCGCAAGAGAGGAGGTAGGATGTGCAGGAGGTGACTTGTCTTTTTGGTAGCAGCCAAGTCATTAAACCAGTGTCACCTGGCACACCAAGCTGTAGGATCTGACTGGATGGGACCAGAGGCATGGGCAGCAGTGTTTCAGAGACAAGTCTCCACCACAGCTGTTGCACTGATGGAGAGGATGCTATTTTTTTGAGTTGTTTTCAGCCACCTTTACACCTGTGTTTTGCTTAGCATGTAAAGTGGATGTGAGCCATTTTAAAACAGGGGCGTGAGCCACTTGTTTTAGCTACCACGTTTGCTGGAACCACAGTTTAGCTTGAGTTTGGTTTTCTCCCCAGCTGCTGTAATTCTTGCACAGAAGTAGGGACAACACAAGCTGTCTAATTGCTGTTAGGTGAGCAGAAGAAGTTTCTTACCCCTTTATTCTTTCCAAGAACAAAAGGCCAGTGACCTTCTGATGGGATAATGAAATATAAAAAACAAGATAAAAGCTGGGATAAATAACGTTGTTACCCTTAACTGTATAATTTTGTTATACAAAATATATATGTAATCTATATAACAAGAACTGGGCAGAACATATGGGAAATGCAAGGAGAAAAATAGTGTGGTGCTGATTGTGGTGCTGATAGTTCCGGAAGGCTGCCTTATGAAAGGACTAGAATGTGGAAACTGTGGAAAATGGCTTGACAACAACTGTAATGAGGATGTTGCAGGAATAGTCTGTAAGATAAATGTAGTGATTTATTGCCAAGGAGAGTTTAAAGTATGGTAACAAACTGACAGCATGTTAGAGTGGGTTGGACTTGGTTTATAAATTGTGTATTTCTTTCCCCTTAACTAAAGGGGCTTTGCTGAGGCTTTGAGCAACCTGCTCTAGTGGAGGGTGTCCCTGCCTGTGGCAGGGGGGTTGGAACTTGATGATCTTTAAGGTCCTTTCCAACCCTAACCATTCTATGATTCTATGAAAGCAAAGTTTGGATGTTACTGAGGTAAGGTAGGCTTGGATTACACCTTAATTCTATGTATTTCAGTATTTTTTTGTTTTTTGTTTTTTTAATCCCAAAAGTCAGGTCAAAGTTATAGATTAGTTAATTCTTATGTCATTAAGAGCAATATATTTTTTTTCCTAAAGACTCTTACAAGCTCATTCTAACTCAAGCTGTTTCACACATTTTCTATTGTCAGTTTTTCTGAAATGTTTGAACTCTGTGTGTTTATGACAAATGTGCAGTTGCTGAGTTAATGTATCCCAACCCATCTTTATTTCATTTGATTTCAGATGCAGGAGAATGGCATATGTGTGCTAGCATATCTGTTGCTTTTCCTACAGCTGTAAAATTGGAATTTTACAGGCTGATTCAGTAATAAAGTTTGTACTCTGTTGTGTGTAGTTTGACAACTGATGTTTTCAGAAGATGATCCAACCTCAGAAACAGCTATTGTAAACCCTGTGTGCGGCTTTATTGCTATTTTGTCTTCAACCTGTCCATGAGGATCACTAGTTTACATTCAGATACAGTCCAACATGAAGTGCTTATTTTGTTTAAATGCACATCATGTGTTTTGCAAAGAGCACACGACTGGCTAAAATAGTTTCAGAGAGTATAGGTAGATGTGTGCATATAGTTTATCTTTATCTGAAAATTATGCACATGTGAATCTTATCAATGTCTAGACTTGCTGCTAATTGTAACAGTGGCAATTTGGGGAGGCCTCTTTCTGAGTTGGAGAGCTTTGGAGCTATTTCAAGGTCTGTGGCAGCCTGGTCAGGCTTTTTGCTTCCTAGTCATGGATCCCAGAGCCTGGTGTGGATGACTTTAGGTGCTATTGGATTCTGCCTTTAATTGTTTACTACTAATCAAATGAGATGAAAAAAAAAAATCTGCAGGTTCTGAGATTGGCCTATTTTTATTAAATTCTGGTTTGTTGACTTTTATTTTTTGTTTTTTAGTGACAGTCTTTTGGGTGATTACTGCAGTAAATTTTTGTTGTCATACACTAACATGTTCCTGCTTGGGAAGACTTTCTCAGCTACAGCTCAAAATTAATTTAATCTAGGTGTTCAGTCTTTCACCATAACGTAACTCTGTGGTCTTCAAAGCCTGGGAAAGTGTCTGTTACTGCTCAGTGAATCTTAACACAGTGGTTATTGCAATCGAATACCAGCCTTTGTTCCATGCATTGTTCCCACTTACCTCTACCCAAAGAGGTACTTATTTTCTTAATCTTATCTACTTGATTCTTGTCACCTTTGCAAAGAGACAAACAGAAACTATGTTTTTGCTTTTTTAGTCCCCTGACTTGAGTTGGGTGGAATTGTGCACGATGTCCCTGGCTGATGGTTCTTGTCCTAATACCCGCTAAGCATTTCTCCTCCTAATCCTAATACTGCCAAATGATAATCCGTTTCTGTGAAATGCAGATTTGACAAACTTGACTTTAAAAACATAGAATTTAAATTTAATAAATATACATGTATGCATTCTGCAAATAAATTTCTAGTTGCTCTGTTAGGAATAATGTATTTCACAAGCACTTACTGCCTGAAAATTTCTAGACTTGGGGCACTAGTATTGCTTAGTAGTCCGAGTCTTCCCACTATTACTTGCTTCATTGACAGTATATTTCCCCAGACTGACTTGGAGTGCTTGAGATGTGGATGTGTGTGTTGTAGGGTAATAATCTCGGATTCAGGGCAGGGTTGATGTTCAAGTCCACGGCATTGTTACTAGATACTCCCAAACCTGCCAAAACTCTTCTTAAAGTTGTGATTGTAATCCAGTCTAAACTCTAAACCTGGCCTCTTCCACCTGTCCCTTTGTGCTTCCCTCTGTGCTCAGTCACTGTTTCAGGGATCTGAACTGAATAAACATCTAACCCCCTGATTTTTTTTTTTTTTTTTTTTTTGGATTAGTTATTTTGTTGGTCATTTCCCTGAACTGGCTCTCCACGTGACTGTGTAAATGCCAGTGCTGGGATGAGACAGGGTGGGATCATGTGCAGAGGCTTAGGAAAATGGGATTGTGGCACCCCAAACTTGACATTAACTGTGAAGCTGGTTTGGAAGCTTGCTCTGAGGTGCTTGAGAGTTGACTTGTGCCATCATATTAGTAAGCATTCAGTTACTCTGTGTAACTTCAACACTCTCCATGAGCATTTTCTAAATCTTACAGCCTTGTGTGCAGGCATGGATGGAGCTGCACCATCACAAGTCAGGTTCTGTAGCCTCTTCAAAGCATAAACCAAATTGCACTGCAGACCATGTCTAATTCTACTGTAGGCACCTAGAAGCTATGCTTGAATAGTTTTGTTCTAAATTCTTGTTTACAGAGGGTGGGTTTTTTGACCTTCTTTTCTGAATGTGTGCTACCAGATGTAAGATAACTTTTTTTACCAGATACACTGTGCTGTAGTTTGTCCTCGTGAACTGAGCTGCATCAAGATGGATTTGACCCCTCCTGTCAAGTTACTTCTCTTGGCAGACAATCCACTGCTGGTCACTTGTCTCGCATAACAAAATGTTGCTAGATTTTTTTTTTCCTCCATGTTCTTAACATGCTGCTTATTTGAGTTGTAGTCCTATTCCCATTCTTGTTTAGCTTTCTCAAGAAAGAGAACCTGTTCCTTTGGGGTAGGAGAAAGCAAAGCTGCATTCTACTAGTGTATCCTATAGAGCTCAGTCCAGCAGCTGTGTGCCCAGGTTCAAAGACGGTCATGCTGATGTACAACATAGCTAAAATTGCATGTATGTTGCCTTTGTGTTGTTATCTCAATGCGATGTACTAGTTTGTGGCTAAAGCCAGTCTGAAAAAGCTCAGCTTCATCTCAAAGCCTGTCCCTGTGGCCGCTGCGGTCATGGAAGTGTTTATTCAGGTTTACTTCAGTCACCTGAATAGGTTAAATTATGCATGTGCTTAAGTGACACGTGATTAGAGCCTAAAAATACCAGTTGTGTAGTTACAGAACTGTTAATCAACTTTCTCTTCAATTATACAAGTCAGTCTGTGAGAGTAGGTGCAGTTAATGATGTTTTAAGTGTCAAAGTCTTACCAGTTTCACCTGTGTTCCCTGGCTGCAGTATTGAGTCAGCTGTAGTTTGCAGAATTCTGTTAAACAGCAAATTTAATGAACCTTCAGCTGAAGGCGTTAGAAGAGTGCATGGTGATCTGATCTAGGTGTTCCTGCTCTGGCAGGGGGGTTGGACTAGATGATCTTTCGAGGTCCCTTCCAGTCTCTAACATTCTGTGATTCTGTGGCTGAGGGTGATCCTCTGGCCAAAAAGTTTGAGAGTGGTTGATCTTGAAGGAATTCCTGCTCTCTGTAGTAATCTCACACTAGTGAAGGAGTAATGAATCACCAATAGCAGGGCTGACATATCCTAGACAACTTTCTAGGAACTTAGTATCGTCTGGTGTTGCAATGTCTCTGGATGCAGAACTAGTTGGAAGAGGCTCACTCCTCCTGATTTCACAAGCTGTAGTTTACGGACTCCTTAATTGTGCTGCTGAAAATGTTCACTGGTTTAAGCTGCAGATTAGCCCTTGGGGCAGCCCTGCAGGCTCTTACCTTGGCCTGCATGAGGGGCACTAACCGAAGAGGTGGAGATTGGGATGGACATTAACCTCTTACACTGGCATTAACTGGCTTTGCAGCCAGAGGCATTGAAAAGCAGAAATATCCCCTTAACTAACCTTTGCCCTTTTAATTTGTGCCAACTTCAGAAATGCTCTTGATGAGGATTTATGCCTTTGCCTCATTTATCCTGTTCTGGGTTTCTTTTATAAAAATCTTATGCAGAAAAATCCTTTTAAAGTTTTTAGCTGTAGGAAAAACGCTATTTGTATGCATGCAGTTTTCTGTTTAAGTCCTACCTCTGTGTGTAGAACTCAGGGACTCTCCACTGTTAAATTCTCTGTAATTGTTTCAAATGCTTTAGTGAAACAATGTGGTCTTTTTATGTTGCTTATTTTTTTTTGAAAACACTCATCATCCTTGTCCTGGTTGGGGCTGCCAGCTAGTGTTACAGGTTCTGCAGTGGTGAAGGCGGCTAACAAGCAAGTCATTGTTTGAATGTATCAGTCTCGTTGTGCGTGGTGTTTTGTAGCCCACGAGAGAAATATTTGGTACTAGTATAATCATAGTACTTTTCTGGACAATGTGATACAGTAAATTTTGGGCTGCGATTTCCTCCTGATGTAGACAGTGTACAAGACTGAAGCTTTTCTGCTTTCAGAAGAATCCTGGTTTTGGTTTGTAGAAAAATGTGTTCTGGTTACTTGCATGTAGACAATCTGCAGATTACAGGTAGACTTTGCAGAGAGGGGGAAGATAATTCACAAAAGCTAATTAGGCAGTGAGTCCCTAGGCTTGCTCAGTGGAGACTGAGGGGGATTCACGGCAGCTCTCTCCTCTCTGCAGAGAGAATGTAGAAAAATTAGCACTGCTAAGATAAGGTTAGTCTTTTTTATGATCCTCTTGGGTGTCATTACTGGATTCGTCAGGGTTTTTCTAACAAATGTAAAGAACTTGCATGTAGGACAAGAAAAATCTTTTGTAATTAATGTATTAGGAGTTAGCTGGGTTTTAATTATACCATGAGTTACGAAAAAACATCTTCAGTGCCAGATGAGAATGGATGCTATGCTCAAACCCAGGGTATCTGCTCACCTAAAATGTGACCTTAGGCGATACGTTCTTGCTTCATTGGCAGCTCTCCAAGAAATAAAGAAGTACTGTCTTAGCTTCCTTTCCTTCCTGAACATCAGGATACAGGTGCTTAAAAAGAATGCCTTTTTGTGTGACAAATCTGTCATCTTTTCCTGGATGTCTAGAGTAAGCGTGCTTTGGGGGATTATTTTGATGTACCTTGACAGTATGCTTAGATCAGCTCAGCTGTTTTGCTAACCCAGTATCTTACTGCTACTAAAGGGGATGTCCTGCTTCCCTTGTTCCCACCCTGATCAATACCAGCTGGTCCTGTTTCCAGTTTTCTGCCCAGTTTGCATCTGAATTGGTTCATTCTGACATGAACGCTGCCTGCTCTTTTTTTCCTGCAAGTAATGTGCTGGTTTAGGGAGCTCAGTCAGCTCACCAAAGGGCTGCTGCACAACTTCTGGTGGGAGGGAAGTGTCAGGGCAGAGCAGTAACTTACCTTGTCTTCTCTGACTGCACCCTCACTATATGATTTGAAGAATTGCATCTGTTAAAGCAAATATTTCCCCTGTGTATCTTGGCTTTGCTGTTGCCAGGACCTGCACCTCCTTACTGTTGTCTTTTGTTTCTCTAGAATGACAGTCTGTCTTCACTCCTTTTCCCCAGTGGGCCAGAGAGAAGCCCGAGGTGTAAGTCCAGTACAGCTTAGGCAGGCCTTTGTGCCACATGCCACTTAGCATTGGTGAGTTTTACTGGAAGTGAGTACGCTGGAAGGAATTATAATAGAAAACATTTATGAAGTACAAGTGGTGCTGTGGTCTCTCAATATAGTTTAATAGGGGGTATGTTCCCCTTACGCCACCAAAAAAAAAGGTTACTTTATTTCTCAAAATCATATATTTAATTTCTGAGTGATTATTTAGACTTGTGGTATTTAATATAGATATGTTGCAGGTAGTTCAGTTCTGTAGGTAACCTGCAGTCCTGCAGGTTACCTACATTTGGTGGGGAGAGCTGAAAAACTAGTTTCTTCAGTCTTTTTAAGTAGAGAATATCTATATCAATGTGTAATAAACAAAAATTAAGAGATAAGATTGAAGCAGTAAATTGTACATCCTAGGGAACTACCTGCTTTGCTTCATTATACTTCTAGCTAGTGAACAGTCATTTGGAACTGACCTTCTTTTTTATGTTTCAATTTTTTTTCTTCAGTTGATCATCCTTTTGTCAAATATATTTAATTTTTCCTGATAGAGCAAAAAGGGAGTTTTTGTCCTCACAGAGTACTCTGATTTTTAATTTATATTGTCCAACTTGATAAATCAGAGTATTTCAAGTCCATACAAGTGTTTGGTAAGAGTTTTGTGCTTTTGATTTGAGATCTGAGTACTCAGCTTGAGGACTCAAGCTTGCTGAGGCAACCCTGTAATACTAGGATAAGAGAAACACCAAAAGACATTCTTCTGTTTCCGTCTGCATTAGAGCTAGCCAGACCTAGGTTTGAATTAGTAGTTAGGTATTAGGATGTCTGCACTTGTATCTTAATTAGCAATACTGTGTGCATGTGAAATACAGTGTGATAGGAAACTTTGGAGTGCTTACGGTAAATGGTGCAGTAAAACGGTACATTTTAGCAGCCCGAGTATTGACTTGGAGATAAAATGAATTACTTTAAACTCTCTCACAATATGTTGCATTGTGTAGGTTTTAAAGCTCTGGCTGTAATATTAAAAGAAGCATTCATGAAGAGGGATGTAAGCGTGTAGTTGAGACTTTCAAAACCTGCTAATAATAAAATGTTTGAATGCTGATGGGAAAATTAGTGTAAAGGAATATTTCAGCAGTCAGTATCAGGTTGGGATGGAGAGCTCAATTTTTATGTAAGACTAGCCTCATGAGAAATCAACAAAATAAGACACAGTAGCTCAAACAACTGTTTGTTACCCTCAAAAACAGAGGGTGGAAATCTTAAAAGTGCATAAATAAGCATTATACATTCCTTCAGACAGTAATTAGCTGCTTTCACGTTTGCCTAAATAAGCCCAGTTAAGTTTCTTCTTTGCACTTTTCTGGAGTAAACAAACCACTTAAATAGTTTTAGTGGGGAACTTTATCTTCTAATAAGAGTTTAGGTACATGAATGTCTCCAGAATGCTGTCAGGCTTCTTACGCCTGGAGATGAGGGCTGTGGTCAGCACACACTCTTGAGCAACTGTGGACCTAGCTGGTTCTGTTCAGAGAGCTAGTTCTCTGTCCTGACAGGCAAAGAAAGTGTAACTGTAGCTCTTTGTTAGTGAACTGAATTTGCAAATGCTTAAGTCTTTGTAATCTAGACTAGGTGAACTATACTATAGCAAATTCTTGTTTTGGCTGTTTTTTGTGCCGGCTCATCCTATTTTCTTCATCCTATTCTAATCTCCCAAGATCTCTCATACCTGCAGAAAGTTGACCAAAATGTTCAGTTCCCCTACTGTAGCTAGCAAATACTGGCACGTTGCTATGCACGTAGGACAGTCAGGGAGAACGTAGAGAATAGGCGGTAAGACAATGTACCCCATCACACCTTCACGATCGTGTCCGTGAGTAATGCACGTATTCCCCTTACCAAGGAAGTGAAGGCAGTTCAGGGGTTGTGTGACTAACTTCTGTCTCCCTCACATTAGGTCCAATGCTGATATTTTAATACTCGTCTGGAACCAGCCCAATATTAGCTTTCTGCTCTGAGATAACTTGTGTAACTTACACAAAGTGATGTGGGTTTTTTTTTGTGGTACTCACTGGTAAAGTGTACAAAATTCCAAATCTGTATCAGGTGGTTCTTTGATTGCGTCTTTGCTGACGGGCCTCTTTCCTAATGTAAGTTGTTTTGATTATAAAAATCTGTTGGTTTTCCCCAATACTGTGTCTAAAGATAAGTTATGTGAAATTTCATCATCCTGAGCAGTGGTCTGGTGCTGTCATGTATTTTGCATGCACACTAGTATGTTCTCTTGCTCTTTCTGCTCACCCATGTTATTCAGAGAAATATTACTGATCTGTAAGAATTTAAATGCAGGCATAGGGCTTCCTGGGTGGTTGTTGGTTTTTTGTTTTTTTTTGTTTGTTTGTTTGTTTGGTTTTTTTTAATATTCAAAGCATTAGCTGAGGCTAGCTATGTCAAAAATCCCCTGGTGATAATGAGTTTCCACTGCTCTAGTGAGTTAATAATAGCCTACTTAAGTCAGCAGGCACCAAAATTTTCACTGTGATGACAGAGAAGTACCTTTCTTTGTTGGACATTAAAAATGAGTTAGATCTGTAAGTGGAACAGACTAAGAAAGTGGTAGAGCAAGACCAACAACAGCCACCCTTCCAGCTTGCTTTTGTAGTTGCAGTGTGCTTCAGCACATAATGCAGTAATCAGATGTTCGTGCACTTCATGAACCAGAAGGGCAGGGCCTTCTTTAAATCTGCTACTCAAATAAAGCTGAAATACATCCTTTGCACTAGGTGAAGTGAACTTGCAGCCTGTATGCTGTCTATGAATAGCAGCTGCCAAAGCTGAGCTTTTTTCATCTGGGAACAAATTGGAACCAAATTGAGGGTAGGATTAAGTATTTGGAAGGTGACAGGAGCCCTCTTCTACTGCTGTATTTCCACAGGTGTATTTCCACTAGCTCCTTTCTCGCATCGTGGTTTGTATTCTCTATGTGATGGGAAGACACTGGAAGTTGTTTGGGGAGGACAGACAACAGATCCAGGCTACATGAATTGCTTCACCTCTGATAGCGTGCCCCAAGCTTCATTCCTTCCAAAAATAAACCTGGAGTTTAGAGGATTGTCTGTTCATACACCCTGTGTGGCATGTGTGAGGTAAGCCCAGCACTTGCTGGAAATGTGGGGTATGAACCAAACTAATTCTTTCATGTGGAGCAGATCTGGTGAGCCAGGAAGCACAGAGGTGTGCTCAGTGTTTCCCATCAGTCCCTGTGGAAAGGACCAGGTCGAGTGGCCATCCTTGATACCCACAGAAATTATTTGACCCACTTAAAAAGTCATGGCATCGTTTCTGTTGCGTGTTGGTGAGTAGGCATGCTGACTCCACCTTCCTGTGGGTCTTATTTAAGAAAGCGTGTAGGCTTGCAATCTGCATCAATGGTAAGATTAGAATGACTGCAAACTGCAGCTAAATTGATGGTGTTGAGCGAGGTGGAGAGGATGCAGACTGTACAATTGTGTCACTGTAGATAAGGAAGGAAAAGTAGTCTGTGTGTTTAAAAGTGTAGGATATTTGGGACTGGTTTCTCTTGGTGACTCAATTAAAAATGGGTTTTGAAAGAGTGACCCTTTCAGAAAGAAGCATGCACTGTATGACAGGTTTGAAAACATTCCTACGTGCTTTTGCCATGTATTTTTTTTTGGAATCTCTCATTTGAACAAAGTGAGTCTTAGAGTTAAAAATGTTGCTGAAAAGCTGTGGCTGTATTTTCCTTGCAGTTACTACCACATGCTCCCTTTCCATCCTTTTCTTTCATCCATGGTTCTAAGTTTTAGGAGGTAAAGAATTATTTTTTTCTCCTTTGAAAACTCAGTGGACTAATTCCTGGTTTGTTGCTTTTAGATCATAGCTTTGGTATATGTTTTGAAATGCTTTGTGGAATGCATCAAAATTTGATTGGTCTGGGAGCTCATAGAAAATAATTCATAGTTTCTTTAGAAGAGCTAAAATTTTTTAGCTTGGTATTTCATTAGTTGGGAAGATTGCAAATGCAAATTATGTTGAAATCAATTTATTTACTCAATTTTACAGCAGTGAAACTGGTTTACCTTCTTCTGTGTTTTCTTTTTCCTACCAAAATTTGAAGTTCTGTTGATGAAAGTTGGGAAATAAAAAGCCAAATACTTTTCTCCCCCCTTAATAGGATACTCTGCTTTTCTGAAGGCATGTTCAGGAACAGCGTGCCATCTGCTGTGCTGACACAGTCTTATAGAGACTCTGTTTTTGGCAAGTCTGTTTAGTTACTGTATCTGTTACTTGGACGTTTAACTCTGAAGGTGTTTGTTGTTACCTCAGCTGAGAGAAAGTTATTTTGGAATTACACCAATGTGCACATTTCTTCTGAAACGAACTGATGGTTTATTCCAGTGTGACCTGAGATCTCTTGTACTGTAGAATCAGTTGTGAAATATTTTCTAGGACTATTTTAATATTTTTTTATGCCTTTTATAGATGATGTATGCATTTTAAGATTTAATACTTTGGAGGAATAATTATGTGATTGGTATAACTGCAGAATAGCATGTACCTTCACATGGGTACTAAACCAGTGGTCTTAAAAAAATTGTTTAAAAATGCGCTGGGTTTATTCTGAATTGCCCACTGTATTGCAGTTAGAAGATAACTTTCCCAATAACGTGGGTAAAGTGGACTCAGTCTGCGTGTAATAAAAATGTTCCAAAAATATTAGGTCTGTGGGTTTTATTCTAGTGCATCAGGATTAAAAATAACACCTTCAGAATGTTAAATTCTGTATATGGTCTTCTGAATGAAATGAATCTACAAAAATATCCCCAAACAGCTTAATTTTATGCTTCATGATTGTTTGGTGAAAAAATCCCTACAGAAGTAGTGCTTTCTCCAAATATCACATTGAAATAATTTTCCTCAGGGCTGTAAAAATCCCTTTTGACAAATCCCAAGTATTCTTTGCATCCAAAAGTGCACGTGGATTTGGTGAGTTCAGCGGTGACTGTGTTACGTCAGAGAAGAACTTGATGAAACAATAGCTACTCTGTTAGAGACCTGGATTACTGTGAAAACTGTTCAGAGCAAATCTCCTGAACTGTTTAATACAGAATAGGATTGTTGAAGGTTTGTTTTCGGCACTAAGGGAGCCATTGATGTGGCGATTCGTATCTTCACTCGCTGGCTCCTTTTAGGTCTGGTTCTGAACACAGTGTGCAGCAGATGACTTGCTCTGACCGCCCTTTTTCCTTCCCTGCTCCCTCAACAGTTTTTATTTAAAATAAAACCAGTATTTTTTTTTTTGCTGTTGAGCAGTGTATTTTCAGGACTGTAGCAATATTTTCACTAGAGAAGTCTTTCAACCCAGAAAACTAGAGCAGCTTGGTTTCATATGAGTCAAGTGAAGCCAGGTGAACTGTTCCGCTCAGAACAGGATCTTCAACATAGCTGAGACACCTTTTGTGCACAATGGATCTGTCTGTGTCTGAGCCATTCAGGTTCTGTCACAGGAGGTGCCCCAATGAATTTGGGAAAAAAATGATAATGGCTGTTAGTTGTTTCAGAATAATAATAAAATAATCCCGATGTGGACTGCAGGTAAAATATCCTTGCAAAAATTTTCATTTGTAGTGGATTAAGCAACAATTTAAGATTAATGCACAATCCTTCTCATTTGGAGTGACATACTTCACAGAGATACATTAAAGCCCTCTGGTAAATATCATTTGGTATTATGATAATATTTGGGCCTTTTTGTCTTTCTAGTGTTGCATGTATCCATACTTTCTATAGAGGCTACTTAAAAAATTGGCAAGATTGACTGGTATTGTAGTTATTGATTCAGGAACAAATTCTCTAAACTTTTCGTATGTGTTCTGTATTCGGTGGAGAGACAGCACTGTTATTCAGTAGAGAGTCTTTTAAATATAGTTCGTAACACTAGCTGGCTAAATGCTTTGTTTTCTTCCCCCCTCCTTTAAAAAAACAACACAAACAGTAATTATAGAGATATATAATTTTAAATTGCAAGGAAGGCAAGTAAATTAAATGTCTGGGGTTTGCTGGAGCCAAAAGTTTAAAACAAAAGCTAGCAAATATATGGCACCAAACTGCCTTTTTCTTTTCTCATCCCATCTGCCCATTTACTTAATGTTAGCTGAAGTTTTGAAGACTTTCCTCAAATTATATATGTTTCCTTGAGGAACTGAGTTGTACTCTGCTAGCATTTTTAATACAAAACTTTAGGTATTTTCTTTGAGAAATGTAGGCTTAACTGTCTTTCAGATAACTCTGCACCCCATACACAGCAGCTTAATTACTGAGCTCATCCTGGTATGTACATTGTCGGTATCATTCAGTAATTTATACTAAGAACAGGTCCAGGTACTTTGCCTGGAGCATGGTTCTTGCTGCCATAAATGTTTGAAGCCCCTGCTGGCGATCTTTGCAGTGAGGGCTAGCATGCATTTCATTTATGGCACCTCCTCCCACAAGAAATTTTATCAGTTCTAAACTACTTGATATGCATTAACTTTATTAGATATCATATTCATTCTACGTGTTTGGCTTGATTTGGTTTTATTTGACATATAGTGTATAAAAGTGATCAGATAAAGGTTTGTTTGGAATTTCTGCCTTTTGGCTATAGCTGCAGGAGCCCAGTCCTCCGTTCGGGGAGGGATCACGGTTCAGTCCCATGGTATAGCATGTGTTTGGCTAATGGAGCGGGTTTCTCAGATAAGAGATCCTCTTGTAAATCATGAAAAGAGTGTGTTCAGTGTGTAAAAGTTATGTAAGAAGCAGTAACTTGTCAGTGGATGTTTCCTTGAATAGACAAGCTAAAGGATGTTCTTCATTCTTTCATGTCTCTCAGAAGTGTTTCAAAATTTATCTTGTTGGTTGTAAGTGACCTAGATGGATAGGACTGCTGTACAGCAGTCCTAGTATGAATATTCCGGCTGCGGACAGCTTCCACTGTATCTTCTTGTTTTCAGGCTTCCTGAAACTTTCCACCTATTTTCTTTTGCTGAAATGGAAACTTCAGCTTTCTGGAAAATTGGAGGCGGTGTGGAAAGAATATAGAGTCTATTTATTTTTAAATAAGGGACAAATAGAATTGGAAGATCTTTTCCTTTAAAAACTATTGCATGTATTGAACTGCCATATAGTGTAAGCAAAGATTTGAAAGCTGAAATGTGAGATGCCGTAGAAGGTGATATGACTTCTAAATTTGAAACTGAGGTTTATGCAATCAGTAATTGAAATCTCTACTATCAGCCTTTCAGAAAAGTCACAGTTTGGAATATTATTTTTTAATCTGAGTTAGTTTCCTGATTCAGCTAGTTAGCTTTGTAAAAAAATTGTCAGCAGAACTGCTAGGTTGGTATGCAGTGGTGCAGGTTTGAGAGCAATGTATTAAAGATAAGTTAATGTTTGGTTTTGTAACAAATACTCTATAACTTATGAGCCTCCAGCAGTATACAGTGTTACAAGTGAGTAGAAGGAATAAACTGAGATCCTTTTGTACATGAACAAGTTCCTGATTGTCAGCTATAAAGCATATTTATACCTGCCACATCTGTGTTCATTGAAAGTCACACAAGTTATTTTGGGATCTTGCCAAATAGGAAAACTCTTATAGGAAATACAGAAGATAAATCAGACTGAACTTGTTGGATAAACTTGGAGAAATTCATGATAGTTTGGTGTGGCTCTGTTGTGCTGTTGTCTGTCAATTGCAGCTCTGATAGAACTTAATTATCTTATTATGATAATATGTTGAATAAGAGGCTCTTTATAAACACTTAAGTAGGGGGGAGAGTGGTAGGTGGTTTCTGAGACCTGATCTCATACTGTGCTTTGGTGACTGCTTCTTTTTGTTTGTAACCTGCTATATAAAAAACCCTAAATAGTAGTTAACTTTGTGTTAAAAGTTTAATTCTACAAGGAGGCTTGCTAAAAGTACCCATCATAAATTTCAGTCAAGGTAACGTAAAGAATTCATTGCATCTTGAGCAGGTACACTTAAATGATTTCTATTATTTATGCTTTGGAGTGCTAATGCTATGGCTGAATCAAAAAGAACTAATACTAAAATGGCTATGGTAAAACTTCCACCTGTCGTAAAAAGTTGTGGGATTATTTTGGCATTTAGATACTTCCAGAAGTTGGAGGTACTGTAGTCCAGCACATTCTCTTGGGTTTGTAATTCAACAAATACTTGTGTAAGTGTTGTTTCAAATGGTAGTTATAATTATTTAAGCACTGTGAAACTGTTCTGAAAGGATTTATTTATTGGAGATGGTTTAAAGTATTTCCTTCAATCATGATTCCAGGACGAGTATATCTCTTCTAGCTTATTGAAGCAAATCTATGTCCTTTTTGTTACTTTAAGTTCTTTCAGAAGTACTGAAAGACACAGTGAACTTCGTTGTCTGTTCAGAAATCAGTGCAACCAGAGTGAGCTATCTTGCATAACCCTCTACGGCCTCAGGACTGAGCAAAAGCCTTGTTGGCCACTTTGGGACTAGGACTTAGGAGTTACTGTAGTACCTCTTTCAAAAAGTAAAAGTTAAGGGTGTTTTGGCATGCAGGTGAGATCTTGCCAATGTTGATTGCTAAGAGGTCTTTAACATGGTAAAATTTTCATAGATATCTCACCTGTAGGAAAAGATAGTGAAGGTAGTTCTGCAGTAGTATTAATTGTATTAGCATTTTTCTTGTAAGTCTTAAATTATATTTAGCTTGAGAGATTTGAAATGCATGGGAGAAAATCTGTAAGGCTAAGTTTTTTTTGTTTTTTTGTTTTTTTTTTTTCCTCAAGATCCAAGTTTGAAAGGAAAGAAAATGAAGAGTTTAAAAGTAGTTTTTTGCTAAAATCTGACCATATGTTTTTGGAGGAGGGTTCATAGTTCCTTTCCCCCCCTTTTTTCTTCCCTTTCTCTGAGCACTACAGAGCTCACTGTATTTGAGAGCTCCTGACCTGTGTTGCCTGTAGCCATCACGTAAGATACGCCTTCAAAAATACGCTAGCAAAACAGGTCACTCTGATCGCCAGAAGCGGCCCCGTTACTGAAAGCAGAGTTTAAGCGGTGTAGTTGAGAATGCTGTAGAGATGATTAAAAAGCTTTAATAAGAGGAGGCGATCTTTCAAAAAGTCTAACTTGCATATTGATTTTTGACTACTGACTTCATCTCCTGTTTTAACGTAATCTTTAGCTGATAAGGAAGTATTTCTTGGCGGTAATTGCTGCAATTAATTTATCTTAACAGCGTCCTCACATCTTCCTTTTTCTGGTCATCTCAGGAAGATTATGTAATAATAGTTCTTACATAGGGGAACGCAATACCATGTGTCAGTTCTTCCTGCATTTTAATGTGATCTTTGCCTGTTTATGGGAAATGTCTCTCGCTTACTCCACTCTCTATTTGCTTTGCTCCCCCTCAACTGAAAACAAGACTCTGTAATGAGCAAGTTCTGTATAAAATCTCTTGCTATAAAGATTGATCGGCATACAGGGGTGCTTCTGGAGAGATTCTAATTTTACCAAATGAAAAGTTCTAAGTGTGTTTTAATAACACTATAGAGCCTCCCCCATGTAAACAGCATAGATGTACCCATGCTGTACTGAAGATACTTTCTCTACTAAAAACCAGAGCGAAATCCTTGCTGAGTCGTTTAAAACTGTTCATTCTTTAAGATAAAAATTAATCTTTTTTTTTTAAATTTTTAGAACCATTTGTTATAAAAAATGGTGTTGTGCATTGTGAGCCAGTGTTCCCTGTCCCCAGCTTTGATCACTGCTTAATAACGAAACAATATTGCACGGAGCAATTGACGCAATTAATTGTGGTTTATATACTTCAGATTTCAGTATCTAGCATGTTATGCCTGTGATAGCTTGCTTCAAGGTGTGGTTTTAGCCAGCTGACTTAAACGTCTGAGTATTAAATTACTCTTCTTTATCTTTTTGTTTCCTGGAGGATCTGCAGAGCTCATATGTAAGCTTAAGCTACTGACATGTTAAAGGAATGATCTGTACAAAACCTCAGTTTTAAAAAATGAAGTACAGAAGTACATACCCATATAAACAGTGGGGACACTCAGCTGAGCAGAAAGCAGCCCAGAACTGGGATTCGTATCACAAAGGCTAAGGCTTAATAGTAAAAATACTGTGAGAGGAAGAAGCTAAAAATTTGGGCTACCTACTGTGCATATTTTTACAGATAGTATGGATATACTTATATAAATGTACATATACACAGACACTGCTAATCTTCTGATAAAGGTAGAGAAGTGATAAAGCTGTTTTGAGCCCAGCCCGTGTAAGCCACAGGAAATACCCAGATCCTTCGTGGAAGGTGATGTGCTTCTCTTTTATCCAAGAACTGAGGAGAAAGCTACTGAAAGATTAGAGATGAATTTTGAGGACAGCAGAGGAAGAGATCTTCTCTTTCACAAGCCTGTTAAGACTCAGTCACTTTGACCTTCTGATCCAAAGAAGGAGGGGAAAAAAAGAAAAGAGGGAAAAGCAAGATAAATGTAATAAAAGCCTTCATAACACCGTGTTTGCATATAATGTCTAATATCCTGCTTTTCCCTCACTAGACTTTCTTTGCAACAGCATGCTTTCCTATGTATAGGGAAAGGAGGTAGGAGAGTAGCGAATAATTGCTTCAGCTTTTATTCCAGGTGTTTAAAATATTAATTTAGAAGTAAAATATGGGCTGTGAGTGCTTATTCTGTTGCTAACAGCTCCTCTTCCCTGCCATGATTCTTCTCTGGGGATTGTGCATCTACCTTTCTCCTGCCCTTCTTTTTCTCTTGGGAAGTGCCTGTACCCTGCAACTTTCCATCCTCATTGGAAGAGACTGGTGGCCCTCTTAATGCAAAGACAGAACCTGGAGCAGCTGTTTGTTGCTGTCTTGACAGATTCATAGTCAAAATTCACTAAAACAAAATATTGGAAGGAGATATTGATGAATAATGTGGGGAAGATCTGCTGAGTCTGGGAAACATTTTGAAAGAGGGTGGGCAGTTGAGCAGTTTTCCAGCAGCCTATATTAACACTAGCTGGTACATTCTTTCTTGTAATAATTTCTCTGTATTATCTTAAACTTGTCTAGAAATTGTGATGAGTGGAAAAACCATTTGTCTTCTCTGAATTGTCTGTTAAAATAGATCTGAAAAAGAAAAAAATCTAAATTTCTTCATATCTTCTACAGACCTCTATAGTTAAATACCTGTGCAGTCTTTTTTTCCCCCTTCATTGTAAAATAGAACAGGTATGAAATTTCTCAAATTTTTCAAAAGATAAAATGTAAATATAGAACAGGGCATGGTGTTAGCACTGAAGAAATGTTAATGTAATCTTAATAAGGATTTAAAGCAATATTGCATAAGGTGCAAATTGGCATCCAAAGATTTTTTTCTAATTACTAAAGTAATGTCTGAGTTCCTTTCCCAATGTATTGCTGAAATACAATGTAGGCATTGGGCATTGTGCATGTTGTTTAGCATCTAATCCTGAGATTATCATGTAAGATAAGGTAACATGGTTGTTTAAAGCAACTGAAATGAAATTACGTCCAGCAATTACAACAGGTAAGCATTTGAAGAAATAAACATCCTTCGTTTCATTTTTCGAAACATGTTTCAAGTTTAAGCTTAAAACACAGCTTAGAGATGCTAATTAAATTTGTTTATTGAAATGAGAAGTTGCTTGATGAAGAACAAAGGTTATGACCTATTTATTGCTACTAGAAGGGATTGCCAGTGTTGTTAGAAAACTCCCTTACCCGCAATTTCAAGATGAAAATTTTACTTTTTTAAAGTGGTAAATAGATGAAATTACAGTAATCTCAGTGTAGTGCAGTTAATTTTTGAAGATTTTAACTATTTTTTTTTTTCTTAACAAGGTAGGTAAACATATTTTGAAATTGGGGGTTTTGGTACAGCTTTATTTGCATATTGCAAATTTTTGCTATTTAAGTGTTAGCTTTGAAAAATATTGCTTTGTATTGTAAGGAATTTGTGTATACAGTGATTCAGGTACTTCTAGGCAGTGTGAGATGCTTTTTTAGGGTCATATATGGCTTTGTTAGTTTTTGAGCGACAGCAAAACACTAAATGACAATTTAACTTCTTTATGTTGGACACCTCAGGTTCTAATTCTTGTTTCCTTAAAAAGCATTTTTTCATTGCAAAGCTAAATGATTTGTATTTTATAATACTGTTACACTTTTTTATTTTTCAGTCCCAGAAATCCTGGATAGAAAATACTTTCACCAAGAGGGAGTGTGTGTATATTATACCAAGTTCGAAAGACCCCCACAGGTAAACGAGAAATGATGCAAGAACTCATTGCTTCTCTTTAAAATTAGAAAAAATCAGTACTGTAAAGAGCATGTAATAGATTTTTGGGTTATCTATTCTATCTGTATAAAAAACTGTCTTTAGTTCACTCTTTTGTGACTGGGCATTTGTCACTCTATGTCTAGCTTGGATTTTTTCCTGTTTCTGAAGGTACTTTGACATTGCAGAAATCTCTAATAAATGTTCCCATGTTCTCTTTGATGCTTCTTACTAGTCTTCCTAGTGATGGGGTGTCTACAGTGTGGAGGTTTTGGGTTTGGTGTTTTTTTTTTTGTTTTTTTTTTTTTTTGTAGCATAGTTCTGAAGTCAGAAAGTCTCGTAGAGGTATCCTCTATTGGAATTTAAAGAGCAGTGTGAGTGTAGGGTGAAGTGTAAAAATAAACCTGATGGTGCAGGGATAAGGGATGAAGAATTCATAAAAGAATAAAGAACAGCAAGAATCATGGTAGGAGAAGAAAAATTACAAAACAAAGGCTGAAGAAATATTTGCTTCCAGGGAAGATAGGTAAGAACAGTTCACATATCAAAAGATTTCACGTGGTATTTAGTAATTTTTCATCCTTAAGTTCTGTGAGGAAGAAATGAGGCTGAAAAATGGGGAATTTGTTTCTAGAGGGGAGGCTGAGACTAATGAAGAATATTTTGGATATCTCATGTGCTGCATTTACCTCATGCTAAATTAGAGACATGAAATCAAGCAAG
Source organism: Pterocles gutturalis (assembly GCF_000699245.1). NCBI lineage: Eukaryota > Metazoa > Chordata > Aves > Pterocliformes > Pteroclidae > Pterocles > Pterocles gutturalis. Next base: position 65,530 of record NW_010119240.1, on the reverse strand, counting down.
TTAGAGGTACCTCTAACATTTCTAATTGGCAGAGTTTACTTTCACTGAATGTTATAGGTATAATGTAAGATTTCCTGCCATGATTGGATTTGATGTGCATAGTCATAACATCTCTGTCACAGATTAAAGAAAGTAAAATTGAAAAGAGATTCAAACTTCACAGTTTAAGGAAGTTTAATTGACAGTATTTTAAGGCAGTTTTGTTTCCCTAAAATGTTTACTATTGTAATTATGGATTTCAGATCAGCTTTTTAAATTTTCGCTTCATATATTTGAGAGCAGCTGAGAAACCTTTTCTTTTGAACTTCAGAAAACATGTATTTCAGTCTTTTCTGTAAAAAAAAAAAGTTATCTCTCTTGTTCTGTTGGGGCAGAATATTATTTTTCTTCTTAGAACTTTGGTTTTTGGTGGAAAAAGAACAAATAAATGCTGTAGAATTTTTAAGTTATTGTAAATAATTCACCCCATTCCTTGAAACCATGTGACATGAGAAGCTTTTAGAATTTATAGCCATCATTGTAAAACATGGAAAATTTGCAAATGCAAACAAAGTAATGAGGAAGCTGTTAAAACTTCCAGAGCATTTCAGAAGGAACAAAATGATCTCCCATGCTTGCCCTTTTAGTTTAACCCATTTGTAGCATACAATGGACTTTACAACTTTCCCAACAGATTTTGTCCTTCTATTTCTAAGAATTGCCTCCCATTTTTTGTGAATTATGTATAAATTAATCAAATGTAGTAGGAGTATTTGGTATGTTTTGTACATGTACCTTTTAGTATAGATAATTATAACTTAATAACTGTAAGAGAAGATCTAAAGGTATAGTTCAGTATTAAAAATGTAGATGACTAATAGCAGTGTACCTTCTACAGAGAACAAAATTAAAAAATTGCTTATGCTCAAAGTCTGAAAGCGGTTCGATCCTACTGTATGACATCTGTGTTTATATGCCTTTGCATACTAGCTCTTAACCATAATTGGTTAACAGCTGCTTATGAAAATTATGGAGAACAGTTGTATAAATTTATCTGCTGTGCTAATTTTAGATGTTAAGAAAGCTGCTAGCAGGAAAACAGAAAATGTTTAAGATGGAAGAGGGTAGAAATGAGGAATTTTTTTATATAAGAACTTTATGTAAAGACACCACTGTATAAGGTTTGTTCAAATAAATCTTTTTCTGTATATGCAACTCAGAAATGATCAAATAACGTTCCCAGGCAGTTCAACTTGGATGTATATTAGAAGGATGAATTGGTAGAATAGATGCAACAATGTATTGTTAGAGTGAGTTCAAGAAAATACTGGGCTCTAAGTAACTTCTCAGCATCTAGCAAAACGTTTCAGTTTGCGTACTGGAGATAATCCAGTCTAAAATATTCCTGGGCTTCAGATATTGATGGTTCAAAGCCTGAAAACCTGAAGTCTCAAGACTGAAGCTTTTGCGTGTTGATCCGTTTTTACTTGCCAAGTATACTACTGTCTTGTAAAATACAGACAGACAAGTTCCCATGTTAAAAACGAGCAAACTGTCCAGTAAATGGGAAACATGCTGCCCTTCTCTTTTGTTCAGTAATCCTTCTGTAAGTGGTGTGGGTGGTCGGATCGTCTGTCCGTGTGTCATTCCCCCTGCCCCCCTTAAAAATGAAGCTGAAGTTTACTCATATCTTTAAATATTTCTTATAGATGCCTTCCAGGATGTCAGATTTGTCAGCAACTTGTCAGGTAAGAGTTCTTTGTCATTACAATTACAATATTTATTAATATATTTTTCCATTAAATAAGCGCTTTCATAATAGGGTTTTAAAAAGTTTTCATGAGTATTGCAAATGACGAGCCGGTGAAAGGTTAGATATAAAACAAATATAACTAATTAATAAAGAACTGCCTGCAATACCTAGATCACAAATTTCTAAATGTTATATAAATTATTTGGCTTCAAAGAATCTGTTTCTTTGGACCTTAAACTTGCTTTCTCAGTGAGCTTCAATAACTTGCGTAATAATTATATATAGTAATTAATTCTTGCTATAAATATTTATGGCAACAAAGCTTGCTCTAGAGGAGAGGTTTATATAATGTTTATAATATTTGCTTTCTAAATCTGATGTATCTCTCTTGTGTTCTAATAATAGTATTTACTCAAGTTTTCTAAATTATATGGTTGGGTGCAGGTGCTGTTGTGGCCGCTTGGTCAGACAACATGCTTGTTTTACTGCAAGCCTTGCTATGAAATACTCCGATGTGAAGCTGGGTGAAAACTGTAATCAGGAAATAGAAGAATGGTCAGTGGAAAAACATACAGAACAGACATCTACCGATGCTTATGGTGTCATCAACTTTCAAGGTGGCTCTCATTCTTACAGGGCTAAGGCATGTATGACATTTTCTTTTTTTCTTACTTTAAACATGTTGGTAGAGATGGTGGATGCTTCATTTAACGTCCGAAATTGAAGGCTGAAAACAATGTCACCCATATTGTGACAACCCAGTGCCCTCTACTATTGTAGTATTTTTAAATTAATTTATTTTTCTTAACAAAAGTTGCTCAGATCTATCAGAATTCATTGTATTCATGTACAGGCTTACCTTCGAATTGCAGATGGGGATAAGAATTTGTAACCACTTCAGCAAAATATTCCATTAAGAATTCAGTGTCACTGTTTCAGACTTCATAAACATACAGCTTACTCATTTGTGCTGCTTGCTTACTTACTACTGTTAAATTTTTATAGGACTGGTTAAGTAACATCTGCTATCTTAACCCTCTACTGGTAATTTTCAAACTCTGAAAAATCAGATAAAATTATGGATAGATGTGGAACAGGCTTCTTTAGTAGATTGTTCAAAATTTCCAACTGTGGTAGAAATTATTTAATATGCAGTTATACACTGCAAGGAGTTCTGATACAGTGTGGCTCCTATGGCCAAACTGAAGTGCTTGAATGAGGGAGCTGTGTTCTTTATGCAGCCAGCAAGCCCCCAAGGAGAGTCCAGTGCTCTATGTCAGATCATCTCTTGTGGGGCTCTTTACAGAAATCTTTCATGTTGTTAATAGCAATGTGTGTGGTCCTTTGTACGCTTAGTATCACTTAAAATTGCTGTGAATCCTTTTCTAGGACTATAGAAATAGCAAGCTGCCTGTACTCATTTCTGTTCTTGCTTCTGCAGAGAGTTAGTGGGGTTGCTAAAATCAGTTTGTTGGAATAGTGATGTCTTCTTAGTTAGAACTTGATTCAAGTGGAGCTTAATTTCTGCGTAGTGTCCCCTCCTCTGTTGAATAGCTTGTATTAAAGATGCATCAGTATTTTTAACTGATCAACCGTTTACTTAATCTTATGCTGTTAACCACAGCAAATTAAAAAGCTGGTAGTTTTCTATTGATCTTTCCTTCCCACCAGGAACAGGGAAGGAGAAGCAAGCAACTGTCTTTCTGGAACACTCTTCACAAGAGACATGCAAGCCTGTCCCCAGTAGATGGCAGAACTTTTATAAATACTTCTGAATTTTGTCTAATTTAGAGATCGTACAATGCTTTCATAAAGACTCATTTTTCTAGGTCATTGTGCCAGTAGGATGGAATAACATAATCTTTCTATAGTCTTTCCCTTTCCAAAACTTGCTTTCAAAACTGTTAACTGTCTGGTTCTTAATTCTGGAGGACATAAAGTAAGCTTGTTCATTTATTGTATCTGCCGTGTTTTGAGAAAGTGAATTACATTTTCCGTAGCCAGGAATAGGATAATATGTCCTGAAACACATCCTGGTGCTTCCTTTTGCTCATTGATTCTGTGATCATTTCTTTTAAGAACATTTTCACTTTCTTCTTGTACCTGCAGTATGTGCGATTGTCATATGACACTAAGCCTGAAGCTATTCTGCAACTTATGCTTAAAGAATGGCAGATGGAGCTGCCGAAGCTTGTTATATCTGTACATGGGGGCATGCAGAAATTTGAACTTCACCCACGCATCAAACAGTTGCTTGGCAAAGGTCTTATTAAAGCTGCAGTAACAACGGGAGCCTGGATTATAACTGGAGGAGTGAACACAGGTAAAGAAGTACCAATGAATGTGCACAGTTAACTGGATTATGGTTTGTATGAGCCAAAAGATTTAATGGATGCATAGCTTCATCTTAAAGCAAAGTAAATTTGAGTGAGTTTGGTCAAGTGAAATTAAAATAATACGTTTTGAACATGTGTTGTTGGAAGTGGGTGCTCTTTTGTCTTGCAAAGAGGAACAACACAAATGTTCTTGGTTTTTTTGGGCTTTGTTTGGTTAGATTTTGGGGGGTTTTTTTGTTTTTATTTTTGAAACCACAAGAGGAAAGACAATGCAATTACAACAAGTACGATAATGTACTGGAAACTCTTTAGTTCTTACTAGGCTAGTATTTATTTTGTTGAATTACTGGTACATAGTACTTTGTTTCATTCTAGGAGATGTAGTGTGGTGCTTTTTCTTTGGTGTTGTGAGTTCCCAGGTCTTTTAAAAGCCCAGTTAACTAATTAATAAAACAGTTGTATTTCTTAATAAGATGTGGCATACAATACATTGAAATCTTTTTGTGCACGGACAGGTGTTGCAAAACATGTTGGTGATGCTCTACGAGAACATGCTTCCAGATCATCTCGAAAGATTTGCACTATTGGGATTGCTCCATGGGGTGTGATTGAAAACAGAAATGACCTTGTTGGAAGAGATGTAAGGATAAATTACCTAACTGAAATAATTATTTATGTGACTGACTTTTTGATAAATCTGCTCAAGCATGTTTTTTTCGCTTGCTTTGCATCACTGGAATACTTGCTTTACTGTGAAGATACATTGACATCTGTGACTTACAGAGGATCATTAGTGTAGAAAGTTGCAAAATGCAAATGTGCTAGAGGAGGAGCTTGTTCTCAAGTTCTTAATAATTCCCCACTCCCCCCAGCCCCAATATTGCTGAATCAAATAACAAAAAAGCTGAAGTATTATAGAGAATTCACATTTACAGAGGATGCTAAGTTGAAAAATTTTGATGCGGAGTCTTCGATGCTACTGTTTGCCAGAGCAGTCACAAGTTTTATCCAAAGACACCTTTTCAAAGGATCTTTTCTCTATTATCTTTCAGAACAGCATTCTTTTGGGATATAGTGATCTGCTTTCCTCCAGAAAGTTGAGAGCTACAGCTGTCAATGTATCCTGACCCAAGGCATACTTATGTGTCAGTCTTTCTCATTGAGCCGTCAGTTCTTGTGTCTAGACAAAAAGTTAAGTTCTGTGGAAACAAATTTGAATCTTTATAAGTAAAAGACGTTGTTGTGTCCTTATACTTAGGTAGTTGCTCCATATCAAACCTTGTTAAACCCATTAAGTAAACTAAACGTCCTAAATAACCTCCATTCCCATTTCATTCTGGTGGATGATGGAACAGTTGGAAAGTATGGAGCAGAAGTTAAACTGCGGAGAGAACTGGAAAAAACTATTAATTTGCAACGGATCCATGCAAGTAAGTAATTGTGGTGCCTGAGGGCTGAGCATTACTGTGTTTTAGTGGAAAAGGTACTTGCACCAAACATCCGAGTGAGAAAATAGAAACATTAGTCTTTTGTTTGTTTCAAGTCTAAATTATTATTTTGCAAGTTTCAACTGCTGCTTTGGACCCTAGATGTTGCTGTTATATTTAGGATTTCTCTGGGACTAGAGTGGAAAGTTCTTTTGAATAAAGCTGTCAATTTTGCTTTGATAAAGCAAATGTATGTCACTTGAGTTGTTAGTATGTTGTCAGACCATACTGGTCTGATTGATCCATGTTTTTGATACCGATGACTTGCAGTTTCACAGTAGGGCAACTGAGTTTATAAAACATCTATTTGTGTTTGTGTAAAGAAACCATGACTGCTTCTGGTGTTTTCCCAATTATGGAGCAACACGTGTGGGTTTTTTTTTTCCCCCCCTCTTCTAGGAATGTTTTTGCAATACTCCCTGTCAGTAGAGGGTTTCCATGTAACTATGTTCAAATTATATGCATGTTGTCATCTTTGGAAACTATTTGGAGGGAAGATAGAAGGGGAGTTCCCCAAAGAAAAAGTGTTCACTTTTCTGCATTAGTTCAGGAATATTTCTGTGAGGAGTCTCTTCTGTTTTGGAGACTGTATTCTGTGGTATTTATCAGGTTCTTTGCAGTGCTTCCCCCAGCCCAATGGATAAACAGTTCTTGAAACTGCATTCACAACAGTTAAAATGTCTGGCAGGCATGATTTTAATTTTTATTCAATAGGAGGGATATACTTGATTTACTAAATATGTAAAATCTACCTTAGCGTTCCCTGTACACTTACAACACTGTTTTTTATTATTTATTTGCAACTTTATAGGAATTGGCCAAGGTGTGCCTGTGGTGGCACTTGTATTTGAAGGTGGCCCCAATGTCATACTCACAGTTTTAGACTTCCTTCAAGAAAGTCCTCCTGTGCCGGTGGTAGTATGTGAAGGAACTGGTAGAGCTGCAGACATATTGGCATATGTTCACAAGCAAACAGAGGAGGGAGGGTAAGTCCTAGCACTGCTAGTCAAACCAGCAGTTGTACGTAGATGGGGTTTGAGAGCATTCCTTAATGAATTTGTGCAAGAGCTTTTTCTGTAGAAACACAACGGCTGAAGGCAGAGAGTGTAATATTGCCTGTGATGCAGCTTTCCAGGCTGGCTGCAGTAATAGCTCTGGCTAAAGCCCAAGACTTCTTTTCTAGTTCTAGGTTCCGCCCACATACTTTGTACCAGTTGCATCAAATTTTGTAGCATATGCTTGCTTTAGCAATAAACTTAGAAAAAGGATAGGAAAAGTGTACACACCTATATCCTAAATTAGAGGAAACATCTCGTGTAACTTCAGCTATGTACAGTAATTTTGTTACACCGTTGTAAGTAGAGAACCCAACTCTCAGTTTAAGTGCTCTGTCTGCTTCAGCTTGAAATTTTAACTAAGCCACAGTAGCTTTAGTGATAAAGGTGACTGTTCCTAAGTGTGTGCAAAAGAGTTTTGCTCAACAGAAGTCAGAGCTGACCAGACCTTCCAGAGATGTGAGAATAATGTAGAGAATAGTATGTTACCAAACTGTTTGAAAATATCTCTTGACTATATTAAATGGAAATATTTTCATGCAGTTAGCTGTTGCATAGTAGTGACTTTTCTGAAAAAGAATCAGGAAGAGTTTCTGTATTGTTTCTTCTTAGTAGTCTTAAAATTGAACTTTTTACACACTTCTGTTTAGTGTAGAAAATGCTTGTCTGTTGTTTTAAGTGTAGTTTCAAATAATAAAAGGGATGTGCTTGAGCTCCACAATACTTAGTCATTTCTAGTTATCTGTCAGACTTGCATAAGTCCTTAAACATATTGGGTCCTTGTTGCCGGGACTGCCTCAGAACCAGGAGGCAAGGGTCTAATGTAGCAGTAAACCACACAGCTTTGTCCATAGTAAAATCAGAAGCAGGTCATACTCAGAGGGGTGAGTACTTGGTATTTTATGTCAAAATCTTATAGTTGAGTGTATCTCAGAACTGGATATGCGAAGGAAAGGGAGAGAAGCCGAGTTACTTTTAGGAGGCAGTAGTAGAAAGTCGTAGATTAAGCAATCTATACTCCTTTCTGAAGGCTACCCAGGATTTTGCCACTGTAACAGTAATAAGCTTATAGATGGCAGGACTTTGAATGGACAAGTTGAAACTAATTAAATGTGGTGTTGTTCTTACTGTTCAGGTATAACAATGTGTTTTCCTGTTTGTTTGTTTCAATCTCAGGAATGTTCCTGAGGGTGCTGAGCCTGAAATAATTTCAACCATCAAAAAGACATTTAACTTTGGTCAAAGTGAAGCAGTTCATTTGTTTCAGACGCTGATGGAATGCATGAAGAAAAAAGAACTTGTAAGTAGATCTTGGCATAAGAATTTTTTATGCAAGGTGCATGCACTCGTGGATATAATATTAAATTGTATCTCAATGCTGTATATGATCAGGAGTCATTCAAAAATCTTTTCTGGACATGGTGGATTTTGCAGTTACAGAAGATAGTCAAATACAAGTTTTGTGTATACTTTATCTCATAGACAAGAGAAACTTAATTCTTGTGATTATTTCTGGTAATCCGAGTTTGTTTTTGTTTCTAAGCAGAGTTGTTTTCAGTTGACAGGATTCTTGCTTGTTTATAGTATATATGTATTTAGTATTTGGGTTGCTGTCGTATTCTCTTGCTTTGATTTTTGAAAACCTTGGGACTTGTTTTGCTTTTGTTTTTTGGTCTTTTAGTTATGGACATGCTAAGAAAGGTCTACCATCGCTGCATGCATAAAGCAAAAGCACTTTATAGAGCTTTATATGTAGCCTGAATTCAGGTACTGGTGTCTCACTTGGACATCATATTGTGCTGTTCTGAGGTTTAAAGTGGTCATATTTGGCTAAACGTGTTTGCTGGCAGGTTAATTTTGTAATCTAGAATGAATTGGAGGGGTAAACAGAATCCTGTGTGATGTTTATAGACAATAGAGAATTGTAGTCATAGTGGAAAGGAAGTGCAAATTGATTGGAAAGGGTTTCTGCTGTGCTTTTTCTCATAAATGATTGTCTTGTGTGGCACCCAGTTAGGAAAACGAAACAGAGTGCACACTGAAGGTAAGTTGAAATTGAGCTTAGGCTTAAATTGCATTGAAGATAAGGTGACTTTTTAGTGTATTTCGTTTCCTGACATAAAAGACTAGAGCGAATCACCTATGCCTGAAAATAACTTTAAAATATGTTTTCCCTATTTTATCCTTCTGGACAGATTACAGTTTTTCATATTGGGTCAGATGAGCATCAGGACATTGATGTTGCAATACTTACAGCATTGTTAAAAGGTGAGACTTTTAAGGGCATTTGGAATCCCCAGCTATTGTTGTTTAGTGTTTATATGATGGATTATTTATAAAATACCATAATCTGTAGAAGTCTTTAGTTTTTAAGCAACTAATTATGTACCATGTTTTCTCATTGAATAATACCATAATGTGTCATAAATTACGAAATTTACTGGATAACTTTGTGTTGGATTACTTGGTTTGGCCCTTTTAGGAAGCAGGTTTTGAATGTTTATTATCTTATGTTTTAATTAATTTTTTTCATTGTTTTTGCTTTTTAAGGCACGAATGCATCTGCATTTGACCAGCTTGTTCTTACACTTGCGTGGGATAGAGTCGACATAGCCAAAAATCACGTTTTTGTCTATGGGCAACAATGGCTGGTATGTAATGGTCTGGATTAAGCAGAATGTTTTTTGCTAAAACAGGGAAACTCAGCTTACTGTAAAGAATGAATCTTTTGACTTCTGTAGAGAGAGAGTCTAGAATATTGACACATTTATTTTGAGAATACTGCGTAGTCTTACAGCTGGTTTTTTTATTGTGCAGTTGAAAATGGTCAAAAAATTTTAGAAATGTGCTAAGTGTTCTGAGTAACTAGGCGAGAAAAAACATTGCAGAAGGTGGGAGCTGAATTCATGTTAGTCAGATGCTGTTTCTTCCTTACAGTTGCATGGTCATGGGAAGTTCCTAAGAAGCATCTAGTAAAATGCGCTGTTGGCAGCACTTCAGTGGCTTTTGAGGGGGGGGACAAAATGTCTGTTTCTTGTAGTCAGCAAATTAATTTGAAAACTACACTGTGGATCTTGCCCTTTTCCCATATTACTAGAAAAGTAAAACACAATCTTATGTGAGTGTTCAGTCAAAAGTACATACTGTAAGGCTTGTTGATAGCAATGATGGTTCTGAGCATTTGTCTTTGAAGCAAATTGTGCTTTATGTGTTTTCTGGTTTTGTATTTTATCCAATATCAATCTGTAAGGACAGTTTAACTATGTTAAACCAAATGTCTATGGAGTCCTGTGTACTGTGTCAGTAGGAGATATCTATGGAAGAGTATAAGACTTGCTGGTTAAGTCTTCAGAATATTCTCTTGAACCTGTAATTGTGTGAAGTTCAGGGGATTTTCTGAACCAAGGGTGACATTGTTCTATTTGTAGACACGTAGGGTTTCCCCAGCCCTGGAAATGAATGAGGTTGATACACAATCCAAGTACACTTACTTTTGTGATGCCTTCTTTTACTGGTTCTCTCCAGGCTCAACCTTGTTACTTACTTGTTGCAGGTTGGCTCTCTGGAACAGGCTATGTTAGATGCCCTTGTGATGGATAGAGTTGCATTTGTGAAACTTCTGATTGAAAATGGAGTAAGCATGCACAAATTTCTTACAATTCCCAGGCTGGAAGAGCTTTATAACACAGTAAGTGAATGGTTGCTTTTTAAGCTACTTTTGGAACAGTTTTTTAGTTGCTCAGTGTGTGGTATGCTGGGTCACGTGCACCAGTCTGAAAGCCATGGGGTGTTGATCGAGAAGGCTCCCTGGCCTGAGGTTAGAGTTGAGAAGTGCATGCTGTCTGGCTGCTTTGTAGTGCCACAGCTGCTTTTTCTGGCTCTTCAGAAATTATATCAGAAATAGTTTGTCAGCAGGATGTTCATCTGTGTCAAAAAGTTTTCCACCAAAAAACAGATAACACGAGTAGTACACCAATATGACTTAGGCTTATGTTAACGTTCTTGTTATCTGCTTTAGACAAAAAAAAACAAAGAACAGAAAAGAAAAAGAAGGAATCCTTTAGCTAATAAAGCTCTGTAAAGGAGTCATGTGATGAGGTTTTGTTATTTGCAGGTTTGTTTTTTTTAATTAACCTTTTGTGGTGTTGCTTTTACACACTTGGTGTGCTCTTGAATGAGTTCTGTATGGGAGCTAGGGTAACCGTATGGCTAAAAGTGTAACAGTTCGTGTACTCACAGGAAATCAAAGAAGGAAGAAAAATCCTACTTCACTAAAAAGAGGGAATGTTAAGATTAAAAATTTGAAAAGTAAGGGAGCTTTTACTGTGGATCCTGCAATATTGTAAACATGAGTATCATTCTGTGTGTGTTCCTGTAAATTAAAATGTTTATTTGTTAAAACTTGTCTCTAAAAGATTATATTTTAATAGTATTAAAAACCCGTAATGCTGCTGTTTGCCTTCTGGGTGGTTTCTTTTAACCTTTTTGGACAAACTATGGGTGTATTAATTGTGTCCCAAATTAAAACAGAACTAAAGTTAAATGAAAAAGGAAATAGTGTATAGCTAATATGGTAGTTTGAAATATTTGCATCTATTTGATGGCTACTGTTTGTTTAAAAACAGGGATTTTTTTTTTTTTTGAGCCAACATGCAAAAATATTTGGCTTCTACTGTAATCTTCTCATGTTGTCATTGCACTCTAATATCTCATTTCAAATTTTTCCCTCTCTTTTTATAAAGAAACAAGGACCAACTAACCCA
>NW_010119240.1:33270-54144 GCF_000699245.1 Pterocles gutturalis | reverse complement strand
TCATCTTGTTCGGGATGTCAAACAGGTATGTTCTAAATATAAAAATCTGCCAAAGCAGCAATGTTAGGTTTTTTAATGATTTCTTATGTTTTACTCTCAATTTAATCTTAGATTTATTAATTAGGTTTTGTTGTAAATAATAAGCTACATCTGCAGCCATTCTGTTGTTTCCAACACTTGCTGTTGTATGCTTAGTGCCCTGCTGCCAGAAAGATGTTAAACCTGATGATTGTTGGTCTTTTTCATCTTACTTGTGACTGTTTTTTGGGGGGATTGAAAGCTGACTCCCAGCTAGGAGTAATTTTGGCTGCTAAAACAATACACAAAACCAGTCTGCAGCCCCCTCAACAGAATGAACATCTATCCTGCTAGGGGACATCATATAGAAAAGACGCTATAACCTGGTTTTTTTAATCATGTAAGGTTTAATTTTTAATTTTTTTTATTTAGAGCTGTGATGTGACATGTAGAAACACCCTAAGCAAGTTTAAGATTATAATTTGAAAAACTAAAAATACCTTTTGTATTCCTAGGGAAATCTTCCTCCAGGATATAAAATCAACCTGATTGATGTGGGGCTGGTTATTGAATATCTAATGGGAGGAACCTATAGATGCACCTACACAAGAAAACGCTTTAGAGCGATATACAATAGTCTCAGCGGGAACAATCGGGTATGTGCTAGTTGGGTAACAGGACATGCTGATTCATATGTTCTCAATTAAAAACCCATCCATGTATTTTGGAGAAATATTTGACCTGTATTGTCTTGTTCTTCTTGTCAATGGACTGGTTCTTTTAGAGGCAATAGTAAGGCCTGAGGGCAGTTGGTAGCTGTTTTGGGGTTAAGGACAAACAAAAGGTTTTGTTATCCTGCTCCTTATTCTAGCATGTCTATATTCCTTCTCTGTTATTCCTCCTTTTCCTACTCATAAGGGAAGAATGGGCACTAAACATGCATATTCACCAGGGCTTGGGATAGAGATATCTTAGCTTCTTGTAAAACAAGTGTAACTATCTACTTTGTGACTTCTTAAAAAAAACAAAGCAAACAAAAAACTTGTTAAATATCCAGTGCAAATTCTGGTTGTTGCTGTTATAGAAGTTCATCACTGTTTCAGTGACCAAGTAGCTGTTTAAGTGCTTAACTAAGTATCTAACTATATATAGATGATTTTATAATGCCTAGTAGGTAAGAGTAAAAAAATCAAACCGAACCCCTTCCTCTTATTCTTGTTGCAGCGATCTGGACGAAATCCTTCAAATATTACTCCTCAGATGTGTAAAAGCCATGAGTCTTTTGGTAACAGGGCAGACAAGAAAGAAAAAATGCGCCATAATCACTTCATCAAAACAGCGCAGCCATACAAACCAAAGGTACAAATGTGTGAGGGGAACTTCGGGGCATTTGTTTTAAGTAGCTAAGAGTGGGGAACCTGGTTGAAATCCAAGTACCACTGAAGTGTGAGTAGTAGGAGTTTTACTGACTTTGGTAGAGGTGGAATTTCAGCCTTGCTTTTGTACTTGTTTATAAGCTGTCTAGCCTGCTTACAGGATTCTGGAAAGTGTTTATCTTTTTGTATAGTAGTCTTCTGGATGAGCTTTGATATGTTAGGGAGCAAAAAGCTTATCTTAGGCACAGTTCTAGCAACAGGGGACACTCCCGTGGCTTTGTAGGCAGAGCAAGAGTTGGCCATGTGTTACTAATAAGCAGTCTCCATGAGTTTCCTCCTTTGTGTGTAGGTATCTTAGTTACTGCTTTTCTTTTGGTCTGTGAATCATAGAATGGTTTGGGTTGGAAGGGACCTTAAAGATCATCTGGTTTCAACCCCCGTGCCATGGACAGGGACACCTTCCACTAGACCAGGTTGCTCAAAGCCTCATCCAACCTGGCCTTTTATCACCAACATACCTATAGAAGCTTTTCTTGTTGCCCTTGATGTCCCTGGCCAGATCTAATCTTATCAGGGCTTTTGCTTTCCTAACCTGATCCCTGTCTGCTTGGACAATTTCTCTGTAGTCCTCACAGGCTATCTGTCGTTGCATCCACCCTTTGTAGGCTTTCTTTTTGTGTTTGAGTTTGTCCAGTCAAATCAGAGTAATTCAGTCTTCCAGTTATTGAAATGAATTGGACTCAACTGAAGTTTTTGAACAAAAGTTACAGCTGCTTTTCAAGTCTTCAGAAATTAATTTTTCTTTTTATAATTGTATGTAATTTGATATTGGATCACTCAGCATTTTATTTCAAGTTATGTAGTGCCCAAGTTTAGAGATTTAAAATGTAACTTTCTGATTTTATTTTAAAGATTGACACTGGTGCAGAAGAAGGAAAGAAGAAAAGAACCAAAGATGAAATAGTAGATATAGATGATCCTGAAACGAGACGTTTTGCTTATCCTCTCAACGAGCTGTTACTTTGGGCAGTGTTAATGAAGAGGCAGAAAATGGCCCTCTTCTTCTGGCAGCATGGAGAGGAGTCCATGGCGAAAGCCTTAGTTGCTTGCAAGGTGTATCGTTCAATGGCATATGAAGCGAAACAAAGTGACCTTGTTGATGATACTTCAGAAGAACTGAAACAGTATTCCAAGTAAATTACATTTGTATTGTTAAAGATGTTTTCTTGAGATTTACAATAAAATTAGTGGGCTATATGTGAACAAAATCCAAACTGTTCTATTAGCACACGTGAAGACAATTCCTTTTTGCAAAAATGATCAAGTGGCACTCCAGTAGAAGTTTTATATTGGATATTGCTTTATCTTGAGAGCTATAATAAGTCATGATTTATAGTTAAATTAAAATGATACTCAAAGTGCCACCGGATTACGTCCATGTAATTTTCTTGCATGTTTTAACAGCTGTTTGTAGCCTGCATATGTTTTTAATAGAAGTCACAGATTCACATGTTGTAGTTACAAATTGCTGTACGATATCTCTGTACAGAAGGGACAAGTGATAGTCCATTCAAGTTGTGCTACTGGGAATTTGATTGTACAAGAAAATTCGACCTAAACTCAAGTTCATTTCTGTAGATACTAAATTTTGTTTTGTTGCTTTTTCTTTTTTCTAGTGAGTTTGGTCAGCTGGCAGTTGAACTGTTAGAACAGTCATTCCGACAAGATGAAACTATGGCAATGAAATTACTAACCTATGAGCTTAAAAACTGGAGCAACTCAACTTGTCTGAAGCTAGCAGTGTCATCGAGGCTTCGTCCATTTGTAGCACATACTTGTACACAAATGTTGTTATCAGATATGTGGATGGGAAGGCTGAACATGAGGAAGAATTCATGGTACAAAGTAAGCATTGTTGCAGTTCATTGGTGTAAAAAGGCTTAACAGAATTTATGTTTAAATGGAAGGAAAGCATGTGTTTAAATGCTATTAATATGAAGCTTTCACAACTATAGCTTATGTTAATAAATCCTGTAAAAAGTCTCCTATAACATAATCAAAACTGGAAGTATTTATTGTAAACTCTTCTTTTGACAGTCTATTATCTTTTCAAATAAGGTACAGAAATATAGAAGGCAAAAAACAGGCAAGTAGCTGTTAATCAGAGGCTTAAAGAGATCGTGTTGAATACTAATCCACTACTAAAACCATAGTGGTAAAAAAAAATGTTAACAGACACAAAACCCACTGTAAGAATAAAGTTTCATGCGTTTTGGCTTTTTACAGGCAGCACGTAAGACTTGATGTAGAAAAGCTTTGTGTCTATCCTGTTTTGGAGGAAGAAACTGAGCAAAAGCAAGGCACAGAATGAAACAAGTGGGCAAATTGGGGATAGGTTTTCCAGTGGTGCCCTTTGTGATATAGATCAATTGAACCAAAATGGGAGTTACATATGTCTTTGAGGTGGTGTACCAAAACCTAATTGTTGCTAGGAATATAATGAAATACAACTTTCCTACAAAATATCTGCAAACATCATTAACTTGTAACCTACTAAAATCCTCTTTGATAACTCATTAACCACTTTCTTGCTTGCTTTGTAACAGGCTAATGACAATAAATAGCTTTCACTTATTCTCTTCATCCATACCTTAGCATATTTTTCTACCAGAAGTTGAAAAAAATAACCCCAAACAAAACACCATCCCCCCCAAAAAAAACCCCAAAGAAACCCACAACCTCCACTCATATATGGTTTTTAAATACACCTTGACAGTGCACAGTTCCAGAGTGCGTGAAAGAACAGAGTGTAAACGGCACATCTCTGGATCTTCAGGCTTAGAGTACATTCTTTCTAGTGGCTTTCAGTTTTGGAATTTGTTGATTCTTACCCTTTCCTAATCTTCAAGCCAAGGAACACCCTTTATATGTGATCTTAGCATCTTCAGTGTGTATATAAGTAATACCAACTAATTATTTTCTACTTTTTTTCCCCTCCTCAATAACAAGCAAGTGAAATTTGGATAACATGTTTTTGGAGGATATTCTGTGTGTTGGTATATTCTGATACTTTAATGTAGCTGTGAACTAGTTGCACTTAGTCTTAATCTCTTCCAGGTGATACTGAGTATTTTACTGCCTCCTGCTATACTGCTGCTGGAATATAAGACCAAGGCTGAAATGTCACATATTCCTCAATCTCAAGATGCACATCAAATGACTATGGATGACAGTGAAAACAACTTCCAGAATGCAGCAGATGATATTCCTATGGTAATGTGGGGCAGGGGGAGATACTAAAAACAATATTTCTAACTTAAAATAAACAACTACATTTTAAAATCAAAGCAAGATTTAAAACGAGCATCCAAAAGCAGGTATGTGAAGTTAACAGTCCTTTCGTTTTAGGAGGTATTTAAAGAAGTAAGGATCTTGGACAATACTTTAGAAAAGCATGATATGGAGACTCCGGCAAAACCTAAAAGACTTCCAATTACACAGAAATTTTATGCATTTTATCATGCACCAATTGTCAAGTTTTGGTTTAATACGGTGAGTTTTCTTCTTTGTAATGTGTATTTTTTTTTTAAATCTAATGTGGATTTTTGGGTTCTTTTCCCAATGTATAGCTCTGTGACCTGAATTGAAGTTTAAACACTTTTTTAAAAACAAGGAAACCCTTATTAAGCCAGAAGTGAGGAGTGCTTGATTTTGAAAAACTGCATATGTATATGTGGTGCTCTGTGGTTTGGTTTTTGTTTGGTTGTGTTTTTTTGTAAGTTTATGATATTGGCTTTGAGAAATACACTTTTATTTCTTTTTTAGCAAAGAGAGTAACTAGCATGAACGCTTTTTTATTCTGGTCTGAGTAATTAATTTCATCAGTTGCTGGCAGGAATTCTGTAATTGCTTATTACACTAAAGTGTTCATGCAGAGCTTTGTTTAAATTACTGTAATAGAAACTCTAAAATTTGTATTAAAGGAAAAATAGCTGTAAAAAGAACAAAGCTTTGCTAGCATTAAATAGCTTATTACAGCTATTTTTCCTCTTCTAAGAAGAAAATATTTGTATCCACTTATAATAACTTGGCTGCTTAAAGGGGTAAGTATAGTACTGTACTCCTACTTGAGGCTTTTATTGTAAACCACATCAAAAGTTTCCATGCACATCTATAAAGAACCCTTCAGTAATTATATGTATAATTTTCATTGCTTTTTTTAGTTGGCATACTTAGGATTCCTCATGCTCTACACTTTTGTGGTTCTTGTAAAAATGGAGGAGTTACCATCCGTTCAAGAATGGATTGTTATTGCTTACATTTTCACATCAGCAATTGAGAAAATTCGTGAGGTACGCCTGTAACGATCTGGGATTTTGGCTTTCTTTGTCAATTAAAACAGTATGCTATAAACAGTGTTTATAAACAAGAGAACATAAGATACTTCAGGCATCAGAGTACGCTATGTAATACTGTAGTGGGTTGACACTGGCTGGATACCAGGTACCCACCAAAGCTGCTCTGTCACTCCCCTGTCTCAAGTGGACAGGGGAGAGAAAATGATGAAAGGCTCGTGAACTGAGATAAGGACCGGGAGAGATCATTCACTAGTTACCATCATGAGCAAAACAGACTTGCATTGGGGAAAAATTAATTTAATTTATTACCAGTCAAATCAGAGTAGGGTAATGAGAAATAAGAACTAAATCTTAAAACACCTTACCCTCAGCCCTCCCTTCATCCCAGACTTAACTGTACTCCCGATTTGCTGGTCAGCAAGAGACTTTTGAGAAGTTGTTGAGAAGAACATAACATCTCCTTGTCCTTGTAGTGAAACTGGTACAGTTAAACACTGGTTTTGATTCCTCAGTGTGAAACAGCTATCCATTTGAATAGATATTTTATTTTTTGCAAGTATAATAATGTTACTGATTCATGTATCTCAGTGTTGGTCTGTGTGCAATAAATGTGAGGAGACCTGACTTTTATTTTTATTGCAGATCTTTATGTCAGAGGCTGGGAAGATTAATCAGAAGATTAAAGTGTGGTTCAGTGATTACTTCAATATCAGTGACACAGTTGCCATTGTCACTTTCTTCATTGGGTTTGCATTAAGATTTGGAGCAAAGGGGAATTTTGGTGAAAACACTTACAGAGAAAATTATGTCTTTGTTGCTGGAAGAATAACGTACTGTCTCAATATAATTTTTTGGTATGTGCGATTACTGGATTTTCTAGCTGTAAATCAACAGGCTGGCCCTTATGTTATGATGATTGGGAAAATGGTAAGCACCACTTTTGTTACTGTTTTTTTCCCAACCGAAATACGTTTTTCTGGCTGCATCCATTTACAACTTTTCTCGAAGTTTAATTTAGAAAAAGGTTACTTATCGTCGTGTAATATGTCAACAACACAGTGTGCAGAATTAGCTAGCTGGAATATTACTTGATGTGTTTCAAAACAAGCACTGATTAGAAGGCTTCCTTTATTATGGAGCTTTATCTGTCACATATCTGTAAAAAGCTGGCAAATCTTCCTTCTCTTGTCTGTTTTGTTCCTAGATATCAGAGACTTGAATGAATATGATTATGCCTTTTTCTTGATTCATCTAGCATTGCTTCCCTTCTGGGTCTGAGATTTATTTATAGTCTTGATTTTTCTTGTGCAAGTTGTGCAAGTCTTTTAACTTGTTTTGTGTCCTAAAGCACCTTTGTATTTTGTGCTGTAGTAAACTGGGAATAGATTGTGGCTCTGTTCTTGTCTTCTCTCCCACAAAAAATATTCAGATTGTTTAAATTTAAAAAGAAATAAATTAGCTTTACTGTCAGTGAGCTATTCTAAATGTTAAAAAATATTTTAAGGCTTGAGAACTGTATACATGAAGGTGAACAAGGGTGTTTGTTTTCCTTCCCCCTGTGAAATGGTTCCTACAAGTTGAACCCTATTATTCCTTAAAAATGAGGGCTTCAAGTTGCTCATTTCTCGCTTTGAATTCTCACAAGAGGCATAGGTTCTGTGTTTCAGCCCTTGAAAACTACTTCTGCGTTTTGTGCATCTATTGAGTGCATTTAGGAAGGAATGTTTCTCTTTATCAGCTGCTACTCATCCACATAATACATATTTAAGTTACAAAGGAAATTCTCTCAGTTGCCTTTGGCAGGGATACTAAATACACTGTAAGAAAGGACAGGGAAAAAAAAATTACCGGGTTTGTTATTTAACAACATTTTCTGACTGAAATGTAAGTGTCCTAGACTCTTTTCCGTATATAATGCGTAGAATTCATCAAGCTTATGCCGTCACTGTAAAAGTGTTTAAAGTTGTGAAATTATAATTGTGAGCTTGTGGGTTAACTGACATTTTTGTTTTAATAGGTGGCCAACATGTTTTACATTGTGGTGATTATGGCCCTTGTACTACTTAGTTTTGGTGTTCCCAGGAAGGCAATATTGTATCCTGATGAGGCACCCTCTTGGACTCTTGCTAGAGATATTGTGTTTCATCCATACTGGATGATTTTTGGTGAAGTGTATGCCTATGAAATTGATGGTAAGACACTGCAATTTTGAAGCAAGTAAGGAGAAAACTTACTCTGATAAGATCTTCTCAAGGTCTTATGAAATTCTGATTTTAGGAAATGAAATGCCTGGTATTGTTGACATTGATTCCATTAGTTGGATTATCTCTTTCTGGGTTGCAGCTGTATAACTTCTTTTTCATTGTCCTTTATAACACTTGAACGTCTTTGAATGAAAACTCTCCTTAATCACAATTTTTCACAAGGATATTCCTAGCAAGATTTTGGAATTTTTACATCAAAATTTTGGCTGTGGAGCCATATTATGCTTTTTTTAAAAAAAAAAATCCAATAATATGGTTATAACATAGTATTAACCACAAACTTTGTCTCCTTTATTTTTCTACCATATTCCTAAATGCGTGGAGGCATTTTGAATTGCAGAAGTAGTGCATGATAATTGGTTGTTGCAATCTTTGTAAGTGATCTTTTTTTTTTTTTTTCCCCTGTCTTTTTGTGCTGGGAGTTCTAAAGGTTGTATGTATTTTCTCTGTGTCTTTTTTTCTCAACACAGTATGTGCAAATAATTCTGATGAAAAAGTTGCTCATCTCTGTGGCCCAGGAACATGGTTGACTCCATTTCTTCAAGCTGTCTACCTCTTTGTACAGTACATAATTATGGTTAATCTCCTTATTGCATTTTTCAAGTAAGTATAAGGATAATTGTTAATTTTGGTAATCCTTTGATAAGCTTTTTCTGTAATAAGATGACAAGATAACTGATGCCAGTTCAAAGCAATCCCATTTACTGGATGTATTTCCAGGTTCTAAGGCTTGTCTTTGTCTCCTCACTGCAGGCCTGTCACCAAGCAGGGCTGTGTGTGATGTGACTGGTATGTGTCACATCTATGAGGCCAGGGGATTTGGAAGTTTAAGAGAATTTGAAAGCATTTTATAACTTCTCTGTCAGAAAACAAACAAAATTTTTTCTGGATCTCTGTATTGACTGTTGATCCTAAATTCTTTTAACGTTCTCTAGCTGATTAAGTTGAATTGTAGTAAATTGTCTTTTACAGTTCTCTGCAAGTGTTTTGTTTACGGGAATAAGCAGCTCACTAACACTGAAGAATGGCAGACTGCAGAATTAATGTGGTCTCATAAAAATCTGGGTTTAGTTTGAATTTTTTTTTTTTGGTCAAACTTGAAGTTTGATCTCGGTGTAATTTATTTCTGAAGAAAGGTACTGAGATAGTAGCAGATGAGAGAATTTTTTAACCTTCTCCTTGCTTTGGATCACACGGTTTTCTTGAATGTGTTTCCAACTTCCACTGAAATAACTTTGCAGCAAAAGACAAGGTTGTGCTTTTGTCTCTTTCTTAACTAGCTTCAGATTTCAAGATTGTCATCAAAGTGTTTAAAAAACAAACCAAAACCCCCAAACACCAACCGCACCCTGCTCCCCACCCTCCCAGCACCCCAAAAAAATCTCAATATTTTAATGCTTTTCTGTTCCCTTTCAGCAATGTGTATTTGCAAGTCAAGGCAATTTCAAACATTGTGTGGAAGTATCAACGCTATCATTTCATTATGGCCTACCACGAAAAACCTGTCCTGCCTCCACCACTTATTATTCTTAGCCACATGGCTTCCCTGTTCTGTTGTATATGTAAAAGAAGAAAGACAGACAAGACTTCAGATGGGCCAAGTATGAACAGTTATCCAAAAAATTGCAGTAACTTTTTTGATAGTGTTATGTTCTCGGTTATAATGTATATTCTCAAGGAAGTTGAAGTCAGTCTTTATTTTCTGTGTTTTTAATATTGAATAAGACTCTAATTCTGTTCAAAGTCCCAGTGTTTTTATGAAGGGTCAGACTAACTTTGATTAGATTTCCTGTTAGTGTTAATGGGGAAAACTTCTGTTCTTACTGGAAACCCTTTGAAAATTTAAAAAGGAAAAAAAAGAATGTTCCACAGATTATAAAACCCAGATAAGGAATCTAGCTTCTGTCTCAAAGAAAAATGGATTGGAGGGTAGGGAGCATAAGGAGTAAAAATACTGTGCACAGATCCTCTCAGAATTACTATTTTGTTTTTTATTTTAGCGTAAATCTTTCATCTTGAACTTTTTTCTAGCAAGGAGAGAGGAAGGGCCTTTGGTGGCACTGTGGTTTTTTTTGTTGTTTGTTTGTTTTGGTTTTTTATTTTTAACACCCTTTGTAAAGTTGTGGCTATTCGTTTCCAGCACCCGTACTATTTCACTACATATGCATCTTCTTAACTGTTTTATCTCTCTTTAGAACTCTTCCTGACAGAAGAAGATCAAAAGAAACTCCATGATTTTGAAGAGCTGTGTGTTGAGATGTATTTCAATGAAAAGGATGATAAATTTCATTCTGGAAGTGAGGAGAGGATTCGAGTCACATTTGAACGGTAGAATACTTACAAATAAAATTTCTGAATAGAAAAGCTTAGAACTTTTGCAGGTTTTTAAAACATGCTTTAAGGGGGATAAGATGCAGCTCAAGTACATAAGTATTTATGCAAACTTTAGATGATCTCTTTCCATTGCTATGCAGAAACTAATAATGTGATTGATGCTTCCTGATCTGTAGTAGCACTCAGTAAGCTGAGGCAATCATATTATTTAGTTTCTCATGATGTTTTAATAAACTGATAAATTTGAAAAAGTGCTGTAGGCCCTCTGTTGATGTGTGAGTTCATTCTGTGATTCAGAAGTGTGTACGAATGTTGTATTACAAAACAGTGCAACACTGTGGTGTATACTATCTTGAAATTTCATAGGTTTTTTCCTTATTAAATGGGGAGAAAGGGTTGCAAAGATATTTCTTTCACATATTGAGAAAAATACCTTTCATAGCTACTTCATAATTTGATTTTTCTTAGGGTGGAACAAATGTGCATTCAGATAAAGGAAGTTGGTGATCGTGTCAACTACATAAAACGATCATTGCAGTCTTTAGATTCACAGATTGGCCACCTACAGGATCTCTCCGCTCTAACTGTGGATACTCTGAAAACACTGACTGCGCAGAAAGCTTCAGAAGCTAGCAAGGTTCATAATGAAATCACACGGGAATTGAGCATTTCAAAACATTTGGCACAAAACCTCATTGAGGATGGCTCTTTAAGATCTTCTGTTTGGAAAAAGCACAGCATTGGGAATGTCTTCAGTTCTTTTCCCCAAGGAGGCCTTGAAAGTAATAATGCTTTACTCTGTAACGTTTCTATACGTGATGAAAAAGAGGTCCAACATAAGACAATTGGTCAGGAATTAGCTCCCCGAAAAGAAGAAATAAACTTTCAAGAGGCAGGTTCCTCAGGCAGTGCCTTATTTTCAAATGCTATTTCTCCCCCAGAACTTCGCCAGCGAATACAGGCTGCAGAGATCTCAAAATCGAGTAGTAAAAGTAAAAAATTAGGCAATTCATCCAACAGCATGCCACATGTAACGTCCCCAACAGCTAAATTTTTTGTTAGCACTCCATCTCGGCCCAGTTGCAAAAGTCAGCTGGATTCTTCAGCAAAGCGTGAAGAGACTGTTTTCTCTAAAGCTACAGAAGGAGATAATAATGTAGAATTTGGTGCATTTGTGGGTAAGTATAAAAAAGTAGATTCTGAATGTCCTGAAGTCATTATTAGCTGCTCTTATCCTCTTGCTTCTGGCTCTGCTTGCCTTGCTTTCACCCAACCTTGTGTTGAAAATGGAGGATACATTAATTGTGGTTTTATTCATGATGAGAGTGACACTAACGATAACTACAGCTGCAGAGTTGACAAATGTGATCTCCAGTCCTCTGTCAACTTATTGAAGAACAAGCCCCATACGAAGTTTTCTTTGTCAACTGGCGACTTGACATCAACAGTCAACTGTGGTGGCTCACATCGAAAATTGAATATTAAAGATGAACTTTCCAAAAGTCAGCATGTCCATGCAATGGAACTACAAAACCAAGATTTATGTTCTAACATCCTTATGGGACTACTTCATAAACTGTGGACCAAATCTAAGCCACAAGGTTTGACTTATCAAGAATTGTATAGTATTTTGGGTGTATTCCGGTTGCAGGTGACTTTATTCTGCCATTTTGCTCTGCTTTTTTTTTTTTTTTTTTGCTTTTAACATCTCTAATTTCCCTATGTTGCTTGATTTTTTTTTTTTTTTTACTTAATTTATAATTTCTTTATAGTTCTGTCACATAGACAATATTTTTCTGAAAAACATTATCCAGTTGTTGAGTATAGCAGTTTTGTGCAATTAGCAGCTCTACAACTTGGTACGGGCATTGTAGACAAACTTTTTGTGACTCATTATAAAGCTCCTACCTTCTCATTGCATAAATCAAAAATATTGTCTATTTCTTGACATAATTACAGAAGACTTCTTAGGCTGATGGAATCCTGGACAAATATCTTTGTGGTATCTGTGTCAAGCTGAGGGGTCCTTCTATACTATGTTTCTAAACACTGTTATGACTGGGATCTTCCACTGTTGCCTAAGCTAATGTATATTTCAGCAGTCATTTTGGAAGCTTCCAAAGTCCTTTTATTAAATACAGTATTATGCCTCCCCTCAAGTCTTGGTTAACAGTAAAAAGGTGCTCGTTTTTGTTTCATTACCTACATATTTGAACAGTAAAACAGTGGCAGATTCATTGCAAAACACAGGTGTGGGTTTACTAACTGATTTCTGTGAAGTAGATAATGCTTTAAGTACACTTAGTGTATAGCAGAAAATCACAAACTGGAATTGTCAGGTTGCCTGCAGAGGTGTTGTCTTGCCCCAGTTGTTCAGGGATGTCTCAGTGTTTTCCAAAGGTTTGCTGTGGATGCAAAAATTTACATTTTTAAAAAGAGTTCATTATACTGCTATGAAACTTGGAGTTCTAAGACGTTACCTACAGGCGGTAGCACTTTTAGATTTGTCTATGTGTAGGAAGAGTATCTACACGTTTGTATACTCACTAGCTAATTTTTAAAAATTTCCTTGTGGTTTGAAAAAAGGAAAACTTTTTAAAATTCAGAAAGCAAGACTAAACAGAAATAATGGACAGTGAATGTATAACTCTTGTCTAATCTTTGAATGTACTTCACCACTAATAACTTTGAATACTAACTATACTTATTTTACTGGAGCCAAATTTTTAGTGTATGGTCCTCTGACATCGCTAGCATTCAGAACATACTCTTCATTCTCACTGGCCAGGTTTTATAAAACTTCTGCTACAGTGCAGCTTTCCATTGTGAATCCAGGTAGTTTTCCTTCATTGTAAGGCCACATGCTTGGTAAAATTCTGAAAAGTATTTCTTGCAACTGGGAGGATGAAGGGTATGTTGTAAAAGCTACCTCAAGAAAACTGTCTGCTTTTCCTTCATTTGTCATACCTACATAAAAATACTGGAATTTGGACTTTCCTAGGTGAGGAACATACTCTTGAATAAAATTTTAAAATGTTAATTTTACTTTTTGTGTTGTGGTAATCCACACCTTAATGTGGGAAAAGCAATAGTTTGATATCAGTACTTTGTTACACTGATTTTTAATTCAGTGTGTTCAGAAGGTCTGCTCTAGTGCCGACAGGCACACAGAACTTAGCTGGTTTGTAACCCTTTGCTATGGTGATGTAAATTATTGGCATGGTCAGAACATTGGAGGTTGCCTTTGATTTTGAATACTTTTTTTCAATTCACTGTGTCAAAGGTCACAGAGACAGCATGGAGTTACAGCGGTTTAAAGAGGCGGCAAGCAAGATTAAAGAAAGAAGTGCTGATATTGAGGTAAGCACGGAAGACTTTCTGTCAAACATTTAATGGGGATAATAAAAATCTAGTTAAAACTCATGCAACCTTAACTACACATCAAGTACAGTTGTTTCATAATACAGTACTAATGAAATACTAAACAAGATCTGAGGTTATGAAAGCTGAGATGACTACAACTGTGAATTAAGATAAAATTATCCCATAATTAGTGTTTAATGAAATGTTTGACACTCATGAATTTCAAGATCAGCATTTGGGAAGATTTCAGTGATTTACATGAGGTTTTATAGAGCAAGATGATAGCATATATAATTTTAAAAAGTGACAAAAATTGTCCATTATGCTTCCAAGAATAAAAGGCCTTTCTGATAATCTTGGAATAAATTAAAATGACATTTAATTTCCATTTTCCTTAAGAATAATAAAAATAACTAAATGGAAAGTGATTAATCATAACAAACCTATCCTCCAAGTGCTATAGTATATATAAAAAAAGCTAGTTTTCTCACTGTAGGTGTTATTAAAATAAGTTAGTAAATAACAAGTTACCATTTGCAGTTACCCCTCATTCAGGGGAGAACCTGACTTGAGAATTGCATTATGACCATTTGCAATGTTGATGTTCTCCTGAGTTGCTCCTTCTGGACTTTCTGATAAGTATAATGTGTGACCAGAAAGGTGTTTTGTGTGTGTGTGTATTTCTGGCATGGATTTTTTGGTAATGGAGTTTACATTTTTTGTTGTTGTGTGTTGTTTGTTTTTGTTTGATTTTTTTTTTTAATAGGAGCAACAGGAAGACTTCAAAAAAGCTATATTGGAGGGCATAGAGACAACCAGACTTCAAGTAAGTAAAGAAGGTTTCCAATTATTAGAGACATTATTTTCACCAGATACCAAATGTATTCTTTATAGTGAAGACAGGGAACTCTATTTTCTTCTAGTGTTATCGGTAAGTAAACACTGGTCATGATTTTAAAGAAAAGAAGGAAAGGAAAAAAAGGTTGTGCAATCAAACCTTTGTACAATACAGCTGGATGTCTCCGTGACAGGTCTAAATAGTTCCAGTGTTTGGTACTATTGGGATGCAAACTCCAGTAGTGTTTCCAGACAGTATCACTGTTGTTAGACACTTAAGTGAGAGTCATCCCATCTTAACTGGTGGGTCTGGTTTGATTCTAACCTTTCATGGAGGCACTACAGCCATTGATTGTAAGATGCTGAAGATGTATGCTGAACACTGGAATACACATAGACCTAAAAATGGGTCTTCAGAAGATGGTGCATTCTCTGTATTGCATTCCAGTGAAGTATTTGTGTTTAGGAATGTAAAGAAATAGCCTTTCTCATATATACGTGTATATACATACATACATACACGCACACACATGTGTGTAGATACATGCACATTTTGGACACACATACATATACACAGGCATGTGTCTGTGTGTTTAGGTATGTGGGGGTGTATTCCTTAAGAGGGAAAGGTGAAAAAAAAGTGGTAACAATTTCCTAACTGTTATAAATCTTGGAATCAAAGCAGGGCATAGCACTCCAAGTTCTAGTTTTTGGTCTTCAAAATCTGGTATTTATACATGTTATTCAGGTAACCATTGGAATTAATAGGCTGGTTGTGAGGAACAGCCCAGCCATATGCCAGTCTACATGTAGTTCCAGTTTGTGTTGAAGCTGCCTTTCTCCTTTTTTGCTAAAGAAATATTTTATTGTCAAAGTTGACCCCCTCAGTAAATATTCAGAAAGTATGTAATGATTATTATTAAGGAATATGTCCATGAGAAAATTCCATTGATAAACTGTAGGTTTTTATGTGGCAAGACTTCTCTAGATTTTGTTCCTATTTTCAGGTTCAAACTGACCTTTGTTAACAAAGAGGTGACAGAATAGCTGAGCTTGGTGCTTGTAGAGATCCAGTGTAATGTACATTTCTGTATGTATCCTATTGTAACATTCTTTTTAAAAGAATTTTCAGTATGGGTCGGTAGTCTTAATGTGCACCTGAAAATGTTAGAGCTAATGGTTGCTGTGAAGAGCATTTTGACTGAATTATGCAACTTGAGCATTTTTTTGCAGCAAGGTATTTGAGGCACATCCGGAAGTTTGGTTTTTAAAACCAAAAAAACCCCAAACCTAGATAGTCCTAGAAAAGACAGCTGGGCAGATTGTGTGCCAAAAAAGTAGTACTTGAAAACGATGATAATGATGACTAACGATAAGTGTATTTTTTTGTAGGGTCTTCAGACTGACTGTGGTCTAAGACAATCTAGTTCTTGCGGTGCGTTTACTGACCCTCTGACAGGCCATTCAGAACAACGTAAGTGTGTCATTTTTTCAGGTGGCCTAATTTTATTTCTAAATTGTGTTGATAATGCATATCTGAGAAGATACAAAGGAAACACACAAAGTTAAAGCATCTTGAAATATTTTCATGATTGGTGCTACTTGAATCTGCTTCTGTGTCTCATGGGGGTTCTTCTGGTCACGCCAGCTTAATTCTGTTACCTTGCTTTTGCCACAGATAGCTGGAGTCATAAAAAGCTAAGTATTCTAGTCAGGACTGTGGTGGAAACTTGTAAAGATCAGATTGTTATGGATCAGGCTTTTTTTCTGAGAGCCACAGTAAGCTGTCCAGGTGCTCGCTCTGTTAGAAAATAAGTAATAATGACACATGCTGCTCTTCGTCTAGTTATGAATCTCTTTCATTCATAGTGTACAACAAGAGTAGAAGAGCATCGAGTGAAGACACTCAGCAAGCAGACTCTAAAGCAGCCTTGCTGACGGTTTGTATTCTCCTCTTTTGTTGCTGTTAAGCAGAACTAGAAACTCTGAACAAATAAAGGAGGTGAAACAGAATGTGTGGAGAAGAATAATACTGATTTGTTCAAGGATGCAACAGGAGGGGAACTATTTTGACCGAGGGAAGAAGTTGCGCATGTTCTCTACCACGTATTATGCATATTCTCATTATGAAAACATACGTTGCTTCTTGTTTATGGATAAAACCACAACTTTTTGTTTAAGAAAATTATTATTTATATAATCCATAAAACAGTAGTGAATATATAGCCTTATCTATTCTTTTAAGTGTAGTTACCATTCCTCAGTTGCATTTGAGTCTTTCCATTCAACTGTAGTTCAGTGCAGCCTGGTGAAGTATTTCCAATAAACAGGCTGTACTGCAAAGATCTTAAAACACCTTACCACCCTACCTCCAATTAAATATACTATGTTTTCCTTACAAAACTGAAACCTTCTTTGGTTTTCCTCTCCTTTGTTTTAAAGGATTGGTTACAAGGTAGACCTTCAAATAGCAGTCAAATGTAAGTAAGCTTTCTACTAATGGAGGAATGTTATTACTCTACATTTTGATTTGTTTTTCTTTTTGGTTGTTGTCTTTGGCTACAGTGGTATTCAGTTGCATGTAATGAAAAAAACAAGGCTTAAGGGTTTTTTCTAATAAATAACTGAATGTGTTCACTGGAATGCCTTGACAGGTTGTATTTAGATTAATGGGGTCACATGTCAGAGGGCAAAACATGCTTGTAAATGAAAATGACTGTGTTGACACTTACTAAGGAGCTAGCTTCCTGGTAAAGGTCTTTACCCAACATTTCAAACAGTAAACCTTCTCTGAAATTGTGCAGGCATTGCTCCTGTTAACAATTATCCCCTGAGTTAACTGTTAAAGCTATTACCTTATTAATCTGATAACAGAAGGGTAAGCTGTTGTGAGCAAGTTTTAATTAAAGCACCTCTGTGGGAATGAACTCTTGTGATGCAAACTTTACATAATGTTGTGCGTGACTTGGTGGTGTTTGAAGTATAGTTCTGAAAACATGAGGTTACTTAACAGCCTTCCATTACTGTTTTGTAATTAAGAAACCCATACTGCCCTTGAAAAAACAGAATAAAAGCAGCACTGTGAGGTTAACAAGGTGACCTAGGATGATGTGTCAAAATTGGCGAATGCAAAATAAGTTTTTAAGAAGCAATGACTGTTGGTTTTGTGGTATTTCACAGGCCATCTGAAGAAGATGCATTGAATGGTAAGTGTTTCTGCTAAAAACAAGCTGGGACCTTTCCATATAAAAAACTGTTTGAGTCTTGTATGAGAATGTACTTGACTGCTGATAAGTAGGGACTTAATGGACATAGAATAGTGTGGGGTTTTTTGGTTTTTAATAAATAGCCTACCATTGAGTGCTACAATTTTAATTTCTTTTTCCCCCTGAGGCACTGAGAGCTAAGCGTGATACTTTCTGCCTAGCGAATCTTTTTTGAACTCTAGCTACTGGGCAAGTGTTTTTTTGCATGTGGTAATTTTAATACACAATACAGGTATCAGGCAGTATCTATTATTAGTGTTGTTGTTATTATTATTTCAGGCATTGCTTCTCCTTTCAAGCCTATCATGGATATCAATTACTATTACTCAGGTCAGTCCTTCTTATGAACTAATGTTCATATTTTTAATTATACTTATTAGATCCTTCAACTTTAACGAATGCTGCAATTTTCCTCTAGCTGTAGAAAGAAATAACTTGATGAGATTATCACAGAGCATTCCATTCACTCCGGTGCCTCCAAGAGGTAAGAATTATTTTCTTGTTGCTGGTTCACTAGTCTTTTGGGGAAGAAATCAGAAGTAAACTCTGTACAGATTCCTTCTGATATAGAATGATCAAGCCAAATTTGACACTTGCTTAGAGCAAATGTGAAACTAAGCTTTTAGTGAACTAAAAGAAGTCTAGTGTCTCTCTTGCAACACTCAAAAACATAAATTAATATGACACCTTTTCTAGGGCAGCTCATTTGACTATGAAATCTAGATTTAATGGTAGTTGTCCTCGGAAATGGTGATACAGTGATGATAGTATTGTAATAACAGTTTTTGTAACAAACTATTCTGGAAGGATTCCTTTGAGTTATCTTGACTTGTGTAAAGTGTAAGGAAACATTTATTCAGTGTTCTTAATGCTGTTTGAACAGTGTCATTAATAGTTCTAATTAGGAGGACAAAACCGCTGTACTACTTTGCTGCTGTATGAAAGAGGTTGGAGAGGGCTCTTCCCACTGGGTAGTTAGAATGTTAGTAACATATGGTTTCAGTGCTCTTAATTTTAAACTTGGAAAATTAAATGCAGTCATGGCTTTTTGTGTTGTAACGTAGGTGAACCAGTCACCGTGTACCGCCTTGAAGAAAGTTCTCCCAGCATCTTGAACAACAGCATGTCTTCCTGGTCACAACTCGGACTCTGTGCTAAAATTGAATTTTTAAGTAAAGAGGAGATGGGAGGAGGTTTACGTCGAGCTCTTAAAGTAGTATGCACATGGTCAGAATATGATATCCTGAAATCAGGACATCTTTATATCATCAAGTCTTTTCTTCCTGAAGTTGTGAATACTTGGTCAAGCATTTATAAGGAGGACACTGTGTTACACTTATGCTTAAGAGTAAGTTTTATCCTTGTCAATTATTAAACATAGACAGGCATATTTATATGTTAAACAGGATCCCCCCACCCTCTGAAAACTAGTATATACTTCTTGAAAAAAGGTTAGTCTGCAGTTCTGTATGACCTAAAGGGCTTTAAAACTCTGCTCCAGTATGGTTTACTTAATCAAAGAGCTCAAACTGTTACAAGTGTAGATATAATTTAAAAAGCAAGTAATTTGTTACAGTGTCGTGGGGGAATGGACACTGTTCTGCAGCCTTTTTGGCTCCTTAATGTTCTCTGTCGTATCATGCAGCTAATGAAATGTGGGCTTTGAATTGTAGGAAATTCAGCAGCAGAGGGCAGCGCAGAAGCTCACCTTTGCTTTCAATCAAATGAAGCCCAAATCCATTCCATACTCTCCAAGGTCAGTGTATCTAAACTTCCATTACGTTGCATGCTTTTGACATAGAAGAATGCCTACAGGGTTGTTAACAGATGGATCAAATATATTAAGGTACTGGTACGTGAAGATACATGTCAGAACATTGCTATGAATGTGTCAAGCAGAATTATCCTTGTCAGTATTTTCTATTGATACTTTTTGCACGGATTCCAGCCTAGTGTGCGAATATAAATGACTTTGTGTAATAGTTTCAAATTACTTAAATTAGTAGTGAATGAAATAAAAATAGAAATAAATATATAAAAAATAAATATATTCAATAAGGATGCTTTTTGCCAGGTTCCTGGAAGTTTTCCTGTTATATTGTCACTCAGCTGGCCAGTGGTTTGCTGTTGAAGAGTGCATGACTGGAGAGTTTAGGAAATACAACAACAATAATGGTGATGAAATAATTCCAACTAACATGCTTGAGGAGGTTATGCTAGCTTTCAGCCATTGGACATATGAGTATACAAGAGGAGAATTGTTGGTACTAGATCTGCAAGGTAATGTCCTTATTTTGGAATTGGGTTTGTGGCATTTTCTCTTGTGTTAATGTTTTATTAAGAATTTGCATACCTGTCATAAAACACAAGCATTATTCAATACATCTTGGCCTAGTTGATCTGAATCTATTGCTTTCTTATTAAATATGACATTAAATCTTACAGCAACATAGGAAATATAAATATATACATATTTTCCTAATGATATGCACCATTTAAAAAATATCTATTTTTTGGCACATTTGTGTAGTGCCAATATCCTGAATTATGTGTCAGGTATTCTGGCTGTGAGAACTATATAGGAAATATCTTTCTCGCGAGTGAAAACTAAAGTTCATAATTGCAGGCAGATCTAAATATAAGTGGAAGAAATCTGAGAAGTACAAAGTGCTTGTTTAGGAGCAATTTTTGTAAGGATGAAGGGTATCACATATAATTTGTTTTTTTTTTTCTCCTTTTATTCTTGGGGAAGCTGAGAAGTCATAACTAAGGATGACAAGGCTTTTCAATATTAATGCATTTATGTAATGTATCAAATTTAACTTTTTCTTCATGTGCTCTCTGAAGGTGTTGGTGAAAATTTGACAGATCCCTCTGTGATAAAAGCTGGAGAAAAAAGGTAAAGTTAAAGAAGGGTTTAAAGAAAAGAATTATATAATTTTCACCAGAGAAGGCATAAAACCCATGTTTATATGCACTTTAATCCTAAGGTCATATGATATGGTGTTCGGTCCAGCCAATTTGGGAGAGGATGCAATAAAAAACTTCAGAGCGAAGC